>NC_056731.1:131189804-131282304 GCF_019279795.1 Protopterus annectens | reverse complement strand
GTAAATCAAAATTCGAATCCTATAAAACTGTAAATTTCTGTGATAACTGCTGCTATATCTATTAATTGTTACTGTATATTATATATTGAAACTTTCTTATCTGTTTTTGATATGTATGGCTTACTGCCTCTTTGTTCTGCAATACTCATTCACATTTCTAACATCAGGATACTCACTGATACTTCTAATATCAGGTGTGACTAATTTGTAAGATGATGGTACTACCTTAACACATGCTCTCCCTCAAAAAGTTAGGTTAAAAGATGGTCTTAGAAGTAAGACAGTATTATTTGTTACAGATCTCATAGTTGGTGCAGCCAATGGAAGTCAGTAATTTCTGGGGAAAACTTGAAGATTAATAGCAATAACATTTTTGTGTTTTTTTTTTTCCCCACTGTACCCTGCTAAGCATCAAACCTTCCCTATCAGCCATGTCTATTAATTTCCCCATGCTGTGGATTTCACAGTGAGGGCAATGGCTGACCATGGAAGGCCATCATACAGGCAGCCTCAGCAGTGGTCTGTACTCTCACCAGCATCCTGGTAAAGATGACATATTTATTTGGCTCAAACATTTGTATGGGCAGGGAATGGATAACCAACATTACTGTAGGGACCATGATGGCCTCAAAAAATGCAGTTGTATGCTCCTGTGCTGTTGTGAAATAGTTATCTCTGAAATGGCTTGGTGGCCTTTCCAGTGATGGATTGTAGCACTGGGTAGTCCCAGATCAATCCACTATCTCCCAAGATGCACACTCCCATGCTCACTTGCCAGCTCTGTCAAGTGCTTGAGCCATGAATAGAACTCTAGTTACCTGGGCAGTACTCAGGGCTTTATCCCTTTACAGCACTACAGCAAGAGTAATAACATCTTCTTTAAGAAAAAAAAATGATAATGGAAAATAATTAGGGTAGCTTTTTATTTTTCATAAGGGTTAACTACAGACAGTGTAGTTATATTTAGAACCATGCTGAGTCTAGGTAGGGAGAACCTCACAATCAGGAGGCATAGGATGTCTATAAGCATCATATCCTGTCTAGAACTGGAACTGTCTGTGCAGCTGGCAGATGTTTTAAAAGCCAGCAGTGCATGCATTTCTTTATATATTTACTTCAATTTGTTAACTGCAGTACAGCGCTGATCACAAATGACCAATTTCAGTTTCAGGAAATGTAAAGGCCACAACAGATGGGGAAAAGATTAAAAAAAAAAAAAACAGCTAAACAAGGCTGGATGGAGATGCATAGGGAAACACAGGACAAATGTGACACATCATAAACTATAAATTAGGGAATGGAAAAAGTCATCAGACAGAAAAGAACAAGAAAATCTAGAAAGTAGTAGTTTAGACAATGGTATAAATGAAAATATTGTGGCCAAAACAGTAAAACTAGAAATTAAAATACATAAAGTTGATTAAGTACTTAAAGCAAGTTATTTAGGTTATTGGCCCTCGAAACCACATCAGGCAGAAAGAGGAAGCAAGGCTGAACTTTGACAAACAAACGTTGGAGACAACAGTGAATATAACTGCAAATGTGTTAGTTATTTAATAATTTCAAGAGTGAGTTAATTCAGAGAAAGTGCAATTGTGTAAGAACTTATCATAACTGAAGATGTTTGAGTATATTCACTGTTGCACTAATAACTGTAAGGAATTCTACCACAGAAGGCCCAAATTTTGGCCCAATTTCCAGAGCTTCGTCCCCTTTTCCCTCCAGGTGGAGCAGACATCCTCAAACCTGGACACTGGGATATCAGGAGTATAGCAAAAACATTGATCTGCACAATCTCTGTTTCTTTCCTGCCTTGGCATTAGGTACTATGACTGCTTGGAACCGGAGAAACAAATGGGCTGTTGGGATGAGTCTCCAGGAAAGTAGCCCAAGCAGAAGTCCTCCAAGCTGCCTCTTCAGTTTCTAAAGTACCCAGAAGTATGAGTGCACCTGGTCAGGGTAGTTGGGAGAGAAAGTGAGAGAAAAAGGTAGAGTAGTTTCCCATCCCAACCATGGGATGCCACACAAAAGAAAAGAGAGAGAGAACGGTTGTGAGGGGAGGATAGTAAGAAATAATTATGACCATACTCAAATATCTACAGTTATGGTAAGTTCCTACATAAATGCAATTTTTTCATTACATGAGTCACTGCTGCAGTAATAACTCTTGGGAAGATTCCCAGAGATTATGAAGCAGTGGGTAGCTGATCTTGAAGGTGTAATAGGTTGCATGAGTCCCTATAGAATGCCCATGGCAAACCCAACCCTAGTCTCTGGCTTGGTTGCAATGCTTGGAAAAAGTGTTGACAGAAAACCAGGAGGTTGCTTCCAGGCTGTACTTGGTATTAATCCCTCTAAAGAAAGTCATGCAAGCTGCAGCTGTAGTGGAATACATCCCAATATGCTCTTTTACATTTTTCTACGGAATGTTAGCAGAAGCAAATTCAGTGTGAAAGCCAAGTTTATGGTCATAGCCTTCCCTGTATCCATACTAATTAATAGTTCCATAGCAGATAGATATGTCCCATCACTGCGAAAAAAATCCTACATCATACCACTGCACAAAGGCAGCACATCTACATGATTTAATAACTACAGACTTATAGTGATTCTCTCGCCGCACTCCAAAACATTAGAGAAATGCATTCCTATGCAGCTGATGTAATGTTTAATCTCAAATAATCTGCTCGCAGAAACACAACATGACTTTGGGCACCAGCACAGCACCACTACTGTTCTACTACATCTTAGCAATATAATAAACTGACATAGAAATGATGGTCTGTTTGTGTCAACGATGTTCTTAGACTTCTCAAAGGCATTTGATACTGTCTCACACCAGTAACTGCCCATTTGACTCTCCTCAACTGGACTTTCACAATATTCCTTGTTGTGGTTCTTTTGTTACCTATCTGGAAGGCAACAAGCTATTGAATGGCAACAAAACTACTCATCCTTTCAACCAGTTACTACAGGTGTCCCTCAGGGCTCTATCCTGGGCCCGCTCCTATTTAATATATTTATTAATGACCTCGATACCTCCACTCACCACGCTAGTTTAGTTCAGTACGCAGATGACTCAACATTAATATGTGCAGCCTCAACAATAAATAAGTTCCAAGACATTACCCAAAAATCATTCTCCTCTGTAGAAACCTGGCTTAAAGAATCAAACCTCCAACCCCAAGAAAATTAAGTTAATCCTTTTCACCTCAAAAAGATGCCAAAATCAAAAGCAATCTTTTACCATAAAGTCAGCAAATAATATTGTCATTGAAAAGTACAGTTTTGTACCTACCATAAATGTAGATGTTCGAAGATCCACATTGCTGCAGTCCTAACACTTGGGGTAGTCCGCTGTCCCTCGGTCGGCCCGAATATCAGAGTATAAGGCTGACGTCGGTCAAGGCGCATTTGACTGACATCAGAACGTCAGGGTACAAATGCGCATGACCGACGTCATATCCTCAGTCTTTTCTTGCCCCAGATGTCAGAAGACCCTAAAAAGAAAGGTCAAAACCCATAGACCACAACTAAACAACCAACCAGCCAAACACCAAAAATATGTACAATATATACAATATATACAATATGCACAATATACCTCAGATGGATAACCCAACCCACACAACCACCTCAAACTACAGAGGGGAAGGAGGGAGGGTAAATTGGACTGCAGCAATGTGGATCTTCGAACATCTACATTTATGGTAGGTACAAAACTGTACTATGTTCTTCATCTCACATTGCTGCAGTCCTAACACTTGGGTAGAATCCCAAAGCAGAGGTAAGGGAGGATGGCTAAACTATAATGAAGCAGGAGCTGCCAAAATGCCCTGCAACACAGCAGTGGCAAAACCAGCCCTGAATTTAGAGTACAATGGAAGGTTGTAATGCCTAGAGAAGGTATGCACTGAACTCCAAGTGGCTGCCTCCAAAATATCCTTAGTTGCCACCCCCCTCAAAAAAGCTGTTGAAGTGGCAGTAGCCCTAGTGGAATGAGGCCTAATCCCAGCTGGAATCTCTTTGCCATGATGGGAATAACAGAAAGCAATGCAAAATCCAATCCACTTAGAAATAGTTTGTTTTGACACGGGCTTGCCCTGAGAGCACAAAGCAAAAGAAACTAATAACTGCTGAGATTTTCTGAACCCCTTAGTTCTGTCCAAATAATATCGCAACTGCCTGTGTACATCTAAAGTGTGCAAAATCTTTTCCCTTTTATTTTGGGGATTTGCATAAAAAGTAGGCAAATGAATAGTTTGGTTTAAAGCCACACTAGAAACCACTTTAGGCATAAAGGAAGGATTAGTACGTAAAGATACCCTATCCTTATGGAAAATTAAGAAAGGCTCAACTGCCATAAGGGCCTGCAATTCAGAAACCCTTCTTGCAGAGGTAATGGCCAACAAAAAAGCAGTCTTCCATGACAAATATTTCAACTCAGCAGTAGCTGCAGGCTCAAAAGGTTGTAGAGTGAGTTTCTCCAACACAAAATTGAGATCCCAAGCAGGAGTAGGAGCCCTTCGTGGGGTCTTATATTCTTTGCCCTCTAAGAAATTGCTTGAACAAAGGATGAGAAAACAATGGTGGGTCACAGTTGTAGTGAGCTGAAATTGCTGCAGCATGAATCTTAATAGAAGAGAAGGACAAACCTTTGTCTAACAACTCAGTAAGATATTGAAGAGCCACACTTAAATCAGGCTCAGAAACATCCAAATCCTTAGCTGCACTCCAAAACAAAAATCTCTTCCATTTATCTGCGTACACTTTCCTTGTACTAGGCCTTCTAGCTTCCAAAATCACATTCAAAACTTGTTGTGGAAGTTGAGACCCTCTATGGTTTAAAACAGAATATGCCAGGCTGTTAGGTGAAGAGAGTGAAGTTTGACATTGAGCAAATGACTGTCCTCCTGGGACAACAGATGTGGAATCAAAGGCAAAGGCCATGGAGGCTTCCGTACTAGACTTCTCAGTAATGGGTACCAGTGCTGTCGAGGCCAATCTGGAGCTATCAAAATCATCCTTGGCTTGTCCTGGCTGACCTTCAGAAGAACCTTTGGGAGGAGAGGCAGAGGTAGAAAGGCATACACATGAAGATTTTTCCAAATGAAAGAAAGAGCATCCACTTTCCAAGCTGTGGGATGAAACCTCTTTGTGCAAAACTTTGGCAGCTGGTGGTTTAGTGGAGAAGCGAACAGATCTATGTCTGGAGTTCCCCAGGACACTGTCAATTTCTGAAATACATGAAGATCCAGTTTCCACTCGTGGGGATCCATGATTTGTCTGCTTAACACATCTGCTAAGGAGTTCTGTGCTCCCGGCAGAAACCTTGCCTGAAGACTTAGTTGTAAACTGAGAGCAGTCTCCCACAAAATCATTGCTTGCCTGCATAGAGGATAGGAATGTGTTCCCCCTTGCTTGTTGATGTACCACATGACAGTTGTGTTGTCTGTTAGAATCAACACCTGCCCTGGAAGAAGTAAATCCTTGAAAGCTATTAATGCAAACTGGACTGCTAACATCTCCTTCAAGTTGATATGTAGATGCTGTAGTCTGACAGGCCACTTGTCTTGTATCCACTTTCCGCTTAGATGAGCTCCCAAGCTTTGTCCGAGGCATCTGTCGTTAAAATTTGACTCGCCTCTGGCCGGGTCACAGAGAGTCCCTTGTTTAGGTGACATTCCTGAGCCCACCACAAAATTCCTTTTGAATGCAAGGTATTATTGGAATGACAGTGTCCAGATCCTGGCAGTGCTGTGTCCATACATTTTTGAGATACCATTGCAACTTCCTCATATGCAGTTTGGCATTGGGAAGCACCAGAATACAAGATGCCATGAACCCTAAGGCTTGAAGGACTGTCCTTGCAGTCAGCCCGGACTGAAGAGATAGATGATGGAAGTAAAGGGAAAGATTCTTTTGTTTGTCCGGGGTTAGAAAGGCCATCTGGGATGCTGTATTCAGTCTTACACCCAGAAAGCACATGTCTTGAGAGGGTACTAGACTGGACTTTATTTCGTTCACAGAATACCCCAGGCATCTTAGCACTGCTATCACATATTCCAAATGACGAAGAAGCTCGTCCCTTCCTTGAGCCAGAATCAGGCAATCGTCCAAATAAGGATAGATCTGTATTCCTTTCAGCCTGAAGAAAGCTATCACTGGAGCCAGAACTTTCAGAATACTCTGGGCGCAGTAGATAAGCCAAAGGGCAATGCAGAGAACTGATAGTGAGAATTCCCAGTCCGAAAACGCAGATACTTCCTGCAACTTAGCCTGATAGGAACATGAAGGTAAGCCTCCTTGAGATCCAAAGTTACCATCCAGTGATCCTTGCCCAGCAGAGGTAAAAGCTGTTGTAACGTCAACATTTTGAACTTGGGAATGTCCAGATAAGTGTTGAGGATAGATAAATCCAAAATTGGTCTCCACGTGTTCCCCTTTTTTGGTACAAGGAACAGGCGAGAATAAAATCCTAGGCCTCTTTCTGGCATAGGAACCGGCTGTATGGCCCCTATTTGGAGTAACAGAGAAATTTGCTTGTGAGCCTCTATTCTTTGTAGAGGAGGAATGTCTGGCATGCCTTTGAAAGGAGGCAAGGTATGGAAATAAAACCTGTAACCGTGAAGTATGATATCCAATACCCATCTGTCTTGGGTAATCAAACTCCAATTTTCTTTGAAAAGTGCCAACCTTCCTCCCAAAGGTGCTGCCAGGCGAGAAGGTTCTGGCAGCTGAAAAGGTAGGTCATTGGGTCTGTTTACGAAAGGACTGACCCCTGCCCTCACCCGAAGACTGTGCAGGAGAACTCCCTGTTCTAGGCCTGAAAGAGCCCTGACCTCTGCCCCTGCCACGTCTAGGTCTACCCCTAGACTGGGAATCATAAGAAGGATACGTCCACCCCTTAGTAGGCCAATTTCTACTAAACTTAGGAGGCTGAACCTGCAAAAAATCTTTAACAGTCTGCATAGACTTAGCCTTGTCTTCCATTTTCTTTAAGACTGCCTCAACAGGAGAACCAAACAAGACATCTGATTGCAAAGGGGCATCCAAAATCCTAGTTTTAACATGGTCAGATAAATTTTGATCCCTCAGCCAGGCATGCCTGCGAAGAACTGACCCAGTGGCAGCCACCCTAGATGAGGCCTGTACTGCATCAAAACCACATTGCAAAGAATGCTTACCCACCTGTTCAGAAACATGCACTAAATCTTGTAACTCTTTACAATCAATACCTTCCGCCAGAGCATCAACCTTAGATTTCAACTGTGAAAGGAGATAATTTTGATATTTCAACATGTGAAACTGGCAATTCAAAGCTCTCATGGCAAGAGTGGAAGAAGTATAAACTTTCTTTCCCCATCTATCCAAGGCCCTGGCCTCTTTATCAGCAGGAACCGGATTCTTGACAACAGAAGCCTTAACACCCTTAGGCCCCTGGCTAACAGTTTCTGGGTCTGCCCTAGGACTCTTAAAAAGATACTTATGAGCTTCAGGCACCCTGTAATACCTATCTGGTTTAACAGGAGCAGGAGGCAAAGAATCAGGATTAAGAGAAGCCTCTGCAAACACATCTTCCACCACATTCAGAACAGGAGGTATAGCCAAAGGCCTATGCTGGGGTAAAACAAAATTCCCTAAGCCTTTTCCTGGAATCAGAAAAGTCCTGACCTTGCCATTTAAAATGCTCTCTCATGGAGTGAAGGGTCTCTGAAAAAGAAAAATCCTCAGGAGGAGAAGCAGAAGGAGTAGAATCATCCACATCAGAATCAGAATAATGAGAATACTCCTGCAAGTCTTCAGTCAAGACTCAGACACATCCAAGCCTGCTCATAATCCCCAACACTGGTTCCATCCTAGGCCTCTTATCAGGAGGGGGCATAGAGCCTCTAATTAAAGTAATTAAATCTTCTGCCATTTTAAGCATGTGCTTCTTGGGCACAGAACCTGAAGAACTAGGAGTGACACCCACAGAAGCTAAACTAGACCTGCCTCTAGGAGAAGCCTTGGAAGCAGAAAGAGAGGGCATAGACCCCTTAGGAAGGGAGGGGAGTACAGTTATCTGAGAAGCCCCTACAGCCTGACCTGCCTCCTGGGAGGCCACATCCTGTAAAATCAAAGTTTCCCCCTGAGACTCCAGAGAGGCCTCCGTCGGAACCACCGGTTCCACTGACGCCTCTAAAGAACCGGCGTCCGGTTCGGACGACTCCTCTAACCTAGGTTTAACTACCTTGTCCTTGCGCTTCTTTGAGGAAGCCGGCGTCGGAGCATCCGACAGCATATTGTAATTGCACCGCTTCCCAAAGACCAACCTGGCACAATCTAACCTTCGCTTTATAGTGCGTTTATTGAACCTAGCACAAAAGCGACACCCAACAACGTCGTGCTCAGGTCCCAAACAAGGTATGCACAAATTATGGTAATCCCTATGCGGTATCTGTTTCCCACAAGAAATACAGTTATTCACTTTTTCTGACATCCGGTAAACCACCGAGGCAAGAAAAAAACAAAATATTCCCCAACGGGGTACTTAACCAACTCTGACTTTGGTCTGAAACTCCGAATTCGAAAAATTTCAGAACGCCGAACGGCACTTGCAACACTGCTTCTGCATTGGACCATGCGGCAAAAAAGACTGAGGATATGACGTCGGTCATGCGCATTTGTACCCTGACGTTCTGATGTCAGTCAAATGCGCCTTGACCGACGTCATCCTTATACTCTGATATTCGGGCCGACCGAGGGACAGCGGACTACCCCAAGTGTTAGGACTGCAGCAATGTGAGATGAAGAACATCTGTAACTCACTGCAAACTTCTAGGCATTACAATAGATGACAATCTCATATATGACCACCATAAACTGCACACCATTAAATCTATACAGCAGAAATTAGACTCCTTTTACTGGATCAATGAATTCCTTACAGATACTGCAACAAAAAACTGCAGCTACCAGCTTCTTACTGCCGACTCTCTTATACACTGCTCCTATCCTAACAAACATAAACAATACTCAAAGAAAGAAACTTGCCTCCTGCTACAATAAAATAGCTAAATTTGCCACCAGCCTCCTACATAGGACCCACCATTGTCTTAGCTTAGAGCAATTAAACTGGCTTGAACTGAACTACCACCTAATATACTGACAACTAACTACAGCACACAAACTCATTTATCATCCAGAAAAATGCTCTGCACTACTAAACTTTTTACTGTCCAGCAAGGGACCTCTGCTCTAGTCCCATATTCTTACTACTCACAAATACGTCAAATAATGTTGGGGATGGCTTGCTCTACTACCAATACAATATTAAACTTTGGAATAGTATGCCCATGCAAATAAAACTTACAAACTCAATCATTTTAAACCACTGCTTAAACAACATCTTAACCAATTCTGGCCCTGTACGTGCCCATCACAGGTTAAAACTTTTTCACTGTACAGTACTAGCCAAATACTCTCCTTAAAGATGATATTCTCAACCTCTTAGTGAAATGACAAAATTTTTATACATAACTGCTGCGTCTACAAACCACTAAGTTCCACGTGTGCTTTCTCTTTAGTAACTTCCACCTCTGTAAAATCTTAGAATGTATATGTATAAATGTAACTATTGTTTGTGTATAAATGTAAACAGAAATGTAACTACTCTGTGTTTGACTGGAACTTAGTATAATGCAGTGTAAGCAAATGGAGCTTTTCTCCCTGGGCCTTTGCTGACAATGGGTATTAACCAGTCAGACCTTCCTGTAAAATCAAAGACAAATAAATAAGTTGTGGGCCATTTTCCATTGCTTGCAATGCCAGCTTGGAGAATGGGTAAGACTGAGTGATCCCTACCCTTTTGTAGATGTGTTGTTTGTATGGATGTGCATGATCTCTTTTAGCAATTTTCCTGAAAGCCACAGTGGTCAGGATCACTGCCATCATCTCCTTTTTTACTGATGTATTTTCGATCAGGTTTTGACTCTAGGCCCTCTGGATGTTCAGTTTTTCTCACTCGGCTACCCAAACCTGCGGAGTCTGTGGTGAGCTGCTGAGTGTCTAAACCTTGCTCAAAAGGTACTCCCTGTTTGAGGTTTACTTTATGAACCCACCGTTATAGCTTTTTTAAATCGTGGGATTGGATTTCCCCAAGGTCTGGGCATACTGACACCACATGTTCCTGAGGTATCACTGAAATTTCCTTATATGTAGTGTTGCAAGAGTTACCATCAAAATGGAGGAAAACAAGTAATACGGTGCTCTTAGGAACTCCCTAGCTCACCATGTAGGGCTACTGATTTAAGTAACTTGTCAGGAAATCTACCTTTTCTGAAGGGAAGAAGACCTTCTCTTGTTCCATGCCTAAGAGGGCCTGTAAAAAAAATAACCTGTCTTATGGGTGTTCAAATGAGATTTTGAGAGGTTTACAGAAAGATCCAAGTTTTGAAAGCAAGTCTAGGAGAAGTACTTTCTGTATCGTATGGTGTCTCTGTCTGGATGAAGCAGTCATCCGGTTAAGAATAAATCTGAACGCCTTTGGTTTTGTAATAGGCTATTACTGAAGCCAAATACTTTATAAACACCCTGGGTGCTGTAGGTCAACCAAAGGGCAAAGAGGTGAAATGGCAATGGCAGCCCCCTTTTTATTTGGTACTACCCCCCTATGATCTCCTGTGCTAGGAGGTTTTATATCACGGGCTTTTCATCTCATGAAACAGGAATACCAGAGAACTTTTCTCTCTTATAAGCTACAGGTATATTCCTGTTTCAAAATTTTAGCACTCATCTGTCTTGTATGACAGGTTCTATTTCTGCAGAAAGAGGCCCAGATGGCTCCATATTTTCTGGGAAGGGAAAGTATGAATAAGTGGGATAAGGGCAGTTATAGTTTGGGGTGGGGTATGAGGGGTAGTGTCGGAATGAGCAAAGGTGAGCCATTATTGATTCCTTGAAGGATCTTGGCTCCAAGAGTCCTCAGGCTTCCAGTTTTGATCATGTCGTCTCTTTTTGTAGCATCCTTTTTTCATCTTTCTCCCATTTTCCTTTTTCCTGCCTCTGGTGGAAAGGCTGGCTTTTTTACAATTAAGGATGGAGGTACAGAAATGGAGGTCAATTACAAAACACTTCACAAGGCTTAGCAGATTGCAACAAATGTTCACAGCCTTTGAACTGAAAACAACCTCAGGCATTACACTTGAGAATAGAGAAACAATGTTTGCTTGGAGAGGGCTCTTAAAATGGCAAAGAATGTCAAATACTTGGAGAAATCATTACTTGCATTGGCATAGCATGCACCCAAGACATATTTATGAAAATATCATGGAAAATCAAACAGTGCGAATATCCAGGTTATGCACTGAGGAAGATACTTATAACAAGGAATATGAATTACTAAAAGATCATCTTCGCCAACGAGGTTATAATTAGAGAGATTTGACAATGACCATGGACCCCCATGCCTTGAGGAAATAATAAGGGTTGTCCTTATTATGAACAGTTAACATCTGATATGACAGGAACAATGGATAGAATGGCACCACGACAGATGAGGTGTGCTCTTACTTACAGTTCTGATAATACGCAGATATGTGAAGTTATTAGATAAGAGGAAGAGTAAATTAGAGACCTAGTGGATGAACAACCTAGATTTGTGTATAAAAATAGAAAGAACTTAAAAAGACTGCTGTGTAATAAAGATGGCCATAGAAGCAAGCCAATACAAAATAAAGCAGGAGCCAAAAAGTGTAGAAGATGTAAGGCTTGCCCATTTATTAATTCCAATTCAGGTTTTAAATATCCTAACATAGACAAGCACTTTAATTTCCAGGTTACTGCAACTTGTAATAGTGAACACCTGGTTTATCTTGCTACCTGTAAACAGTGTTCAGCCTTTTATGTAGGCAAAACGGACCAACGATTAAAAGATTGTATCCTTAGGCATCTAAGAGATATAGCTCATTTAAACCTACAGAATAGCCTAGCGAGTCACGTTAAACGTTTTCCCACACATAACTTTCATTTTCAAGTTATTGAACTCATGCAACAAAATAACAGAGGAGGGGACACATATAATATAACAGAAACCCGGGAAATTAAATGGATAATGAATCTCAGAGCTCAGAAACTACCTGGTTTAAATTCAATGGTTCCTTTAAAACCTATTTTGAAAAATAGACCTGTAATTGTTAAAAAATCTAAGTAGGATGATCTTTGTTTTTTAATTGGAATCAAACCGGAAGAGCTAAACACTGATTGGCGCATGGATACTATTTGTATGTATGCCTAACCAAAGGAACTATATGAACTGAAGAAGGCTATTAGCTGAAAGCGCTTTTCGTCATTTGGATTCTGTTGTTTTGTGCTGTGTTTGTGCTTTTTATATTAAACTGATTTTAATTTTTATTGCGTGCTGTGGTGGTGCACTCAGTATTCTTGCTCTAGTCATTGTTTTTGACTGGAGCACCTTGGCGGTATAGGATTTATCATTTTTCTACCACCTTAGTACTAGTACTATCCCTGCCTTCTGCACAACACTGAAACCATGCCAGTCCCACAATATTTAGAGCTCTTAACATTCTTGACATGATTTCATCTACTCCCACAGCCCTATGAGACATAAACTGCTTAATGAGTCTGTTTATCTCAATGGCTAATATAAACTCAATCCCAAAGAAGGTTATGGCAGTGCCACTTCAGAGGAGGGCATTTCCATCAGATATATGCATTCTTCAAAGTAATCCTTTCACTACCAAGCAATGTCCCCAGCTGTGTTCAGCATTTCTCCACCTTTTCTGAGAACAGTCAGGATCTCAAACTTTTTCTCCTTCCTAAGTTACCAGATAGTTTGTCAGATCCACTTTGAGGTCATCGAAAATTCATCTCCAATAGCCTGGTGGTCAAACATCTCTCACATCTAAGCCTTTGCATTACTGACTGCCTCAATCACATTTTTGCCTACCAATACTTAGTGGTCAAATTCAGAGACCTATCCTTGCCTGCAGTGCACAGAAGTTCTATTTAACATGACTGATTCTCTCTCCAGTAAGTCTGAGGATTTCCACCACTAAAAGCACTAGCTGCCATTCAGGATACCTCAAGTACTGAAGCCTTTAACATGGTTCATTTAAAATCCATTATATCAGCTTCCACTGGTGCACATGAGAAACTTTTCCTGTACACTACACATTTCGGTTTTATGGGTATATCCAGAGAGAAACCCCTCCCCCCTTCACTGTCTGACCCAAAATCACCACTATGTGATAATAAGCTAGTTGCTCAATAGCGTTAGGTCTCATGACAAGATTACAAAGTCAATTGTCAACATGAACCAAGAGCATCTCTGATACCAAATACTTAACATTCCCTCTGTGTTCATACAAAGTGTTTGCTATGGACAATCCATGACCAGCACAGAAGTCTAGCAGCAATTCCTTATTTAGATTCACAGCAGGCAAGCAGAACATCTCAATCATGCACCCCAGGTGTCTATCATTCACCACATGAACAATGAAGTCTTGCACAACTACAGTGTCCGTAGGTAGTAACTTATAAAGCATTGCACTCACAGTCTCTGAGTAGGTGAACTGGTTCAAATAACTGTTAGTTACATTCGCACAAACTTCAGGAGTCTTCCTTTCCATGCCACAGTAACAGTAAGAAAACCTCATCTACGGACACAAATTCCAACTTTACAGCACTCAGTCTGAGGCTTGCGCATATCCCATAAACCCTATATGATGACTTTCCCGAGGTGCATGTCCAGTGTAGGAGAGCTGCAATCTCCTGATAGTTCTACATCACGGCTGTATGCTGAGGTAAAACTGCTTAAACATAGCTGGTACTTTTCAAACTCTATACAACCTCTTGCTCCTTTGCAGTAACAATTCATAACAGTAAGTTAGCACTGCATAAATGTGTGACTTTGAGCAAGTCAGTTAAACAGACACCACTCTGGGCTGGGTCTGAAAAAGGACCATGGAGATCAGTACTCTACCTTGGTAAACAAATACAAGTAAAATGAAAATAAAATAAATTTCATGTTGTAACAGTCAGTTTCCATTGCCAGAGCATTATTTGTCCAAAATTATCCCACGCCTGTGTGCACTTGACTAGCAAAAGCAACCGACTCCTACCTTTTGTCTTGTAGATGGTGCGTCTGCATGCCAGTTTCAGTCAGCATTTTCTGGTTTTGTACATCTTGGCTACACTGGTCACCAGAACATTAAGAACTCACCAGGGATAGACACTCTGAGTCCTGGCTCTGGGGTTAGTATCTCTGTTTTAGGTGACACTCCAAAATGCAATGACTGTAAAGTCACATGGTCCTGCTGAGCAGAATTCCAAGAAAAAAACTTCTAAGATGTTTTTGGTGAGTAGAAATAAAATAAATAGTGCTACTCAGAGGATTTAAAGGTCTTGGCAGATTTGGTTTCTATTTGTGTGATCATACCATGCTCCAGTGTCACTGTAAATTGCTTATATAAAGTGTCAGTAGTCCATACGACAGACAGGCAACATTTGATGAAACTCAAATCCCTTGTATAGGACAGGGACACATAAATGAGTCATACTGAGCAGGTACATGGGAAGGAAAAATGTACCAGCAGTGAGATGTTGTACAGACATCATTTTAAAGTCCAAAGTAGCACACGTATGTAAGCACAGTACGACTGAACCATTTTTAATGAACAGTGTAAATTACAAGGCATTCACTGTTACTGTTTAGATACTATTGTATTGCGTTTGTTCTGGAGTATTGTCATTCTACATTCTGTACTCATTACCAGCACGCGTTGCCTCTTCAGTAAAGTTTGTTTCTTGGCCGTATGTGACAACAGGTATCCTGTGCTGACTATGTCCACCCAGTCACCATTATCTAACTACTGGTTCAGGCTACTGTAGTCATTAGGTAGAAACTACTATGAAACAAAGTACTTAATTAGTCAACACTGAAAATGAAACAGAAACACACATTCACACAATGGCACAACAGAATCTAAGGTTGGTAAATAATATGACTTACAGAAGGTACCAGTTTTGTGTAGAAGTACATGTTCATTCCCTCACCAATGATTACTTCTGGGCTTACACCATCCTTAATCAAGTTTTGCTTTTTCCATTAAATAGTCACTTATGTACAATCCGCTTGCAGTATGAGTAAACCTCATATTTTATAGAATTTAAATGGGGTCTGACACATTTCTTTAGTGGTTTACAGTAAGGGTATCAAACCCATCCAGCCAAGCATGAATTAAAGAAGGCTGCAAATTCTAAGCAACATGTGATTGCATGACTGCAATGTTACAACACAAGAATTGTTATAAATACAGCAACAGATGCCAGGTAAAGACTTTATAGAGACTGTTAAAATTACATTACTGATAAATATATGAGAGCCCGTCATACAAAGCCACACAGTACAACTGTTTGCATCTAAGCTTCTGATTTGTTTTACATACTTGTGACTTACACACACATACCAATAAATGTTATATGCTCATATACTAAAAAAAATTGAATGGGAAGGGATCAAATACAACTGGTCAATCACAAGCCAATCAAATTATACCAAAAAATAAAAGTTAAACATATTTTGCAGTGGTAAACCCCCTGCTCGCCTTCATACCATCTGCTATTTTTTATATATACCAACTCTGAGATTGCAGTACACTGGGGAAAGGGCAAATTCTCCCACCCCCACTGTACCACGACCTTGCAAAGCAAAAAGCCAGTATTTGCAAACAGATGATTTTTCAATCACCTGTACTTTTTCTTCACTTCAACAATTTGAATTGTTGACCTCTTCTCTGCAATCCCAATAAACATATGAAAACATACAGAGGATGAAAGCTTGGTATTACCGATATTCCTCCACACCTCTTATTCATTCTGACCTAGGCACCCCCTCCATCAGCCTGTGCACCGACAATTTTTCTGGCAGTGCATTCTGGGGCCCACTCACCATTTCTGTGAAGCAGCGTTTTTTTAAACATAAGCTCTGAATCGTCCCCTTCTAAACTTTTGACTGTGTCTGTATCTCTCCCTTTTGTTTATTTTGCTTGAACTGTTCTTTGCATTTCTTGTGTGTTTTCTAATGTAGGCATGCTAATGCCTCAGAGTTTATCTTCACGCTGCAGTCCCCCCACCTCGCTTAGCCATTTGTTAAATCCACTCCATACATTCATCAGACTGATCATGTCTGTGTAATTTCATGAAAAACAGATGTGCAACTTTTCAGGTACAGTTTTACCAGTGCTGTATAGAACAAAAGGATCAAATCAAGGTCAACTACCTCCAGTCCTATATTCTACATCCCAGCATCCTACTGGTCCTTATCATTACCCTTTTAAACATTCAGCCTAAGGAAGATGGTAAATTCAAGATCTTTTTATTCTTTTTCCTGCATAAGAGCACCTATCCTAAAATGCATGTTTTTTTTCTCTAGATTAAACTAAAAGTGTTTTTGGATCATTTATAATCTCACGTCTATAGGATTTCTGTCCTAACTGCATAAATGTAGGCAGTGCTACAGATAAGGAATTATTTACATCACTTGCATTCATAATGTTAATGAACTAGCAAGTATTAATAGACAAAGCAGTGCGGTTTCTACATATAATCTTACTTGTTGGAGATGATGAAGCAAAAATCTGCATTCAGTTTAGTATCATTTTGCAGTCATTCTCAATGGGAACACTTTCTACATATAGTAATCTTCACATTCTAACACAGTTTTAACAGACTACTATAATCACGTTTCCTATTTAATGCATCAGAAATACAGACCGTTAATCACAGAATGCATTAAAAGACAGACACAGGAACACAGGAAATTGTAGTGGGTGGAGTACAGCTAATCATACTGCGACACAAAAGTCATCATTTGCCATTATGGAAAAATAATACGCAAATGATTTGTAACTCATAACAAAAGCTTGTAAAATGTGATCTTTCTAAATCTTCATTGCTGACAGTGAAGGACTGGTGAGGAAACAAGAATTAAAGTCTCCTGTCTTAACCCAACCTGTTAACCTGCCAAGAACACTTAATGAAAAATATTAATGTTACTTACAACCACACATAACAAAACAGGCTAGCATTCTTTGTGAAGTATCTCTTACACATTTTGCTGAATAAGGCTGATACCCGTATTGGAAAAGAAGGGGCCTATGCAGCAACTATAGCTGGCTGCAGCCTATAGTACTAACATATAAAATGGAAGAAAACAAAGGCCACAGTCTTGACTTCTTGGTAGTGGTATTAGCTGCTTTAGAAAGCTCCTCTATTAGGCATTAAGTATAACATATGTAATATGACCCTTCCTCTATCCTACACAGTATAGGTGGTAGGAGAGAGAGCCAAATTGGATTCAGCATATCTTCCTGTAAAGATAGTGGAATATATGTGCCTCATTCAAAAGTCAGCAGTCTTATGGGTACATCAAGGCAGTCCTGTGATTTTGTGTTCAAAAAGAGCTGCAGGGGACACCTCCTGCCATCTGCTAGTGCTGGAGTCAAAATTCACAAAGTATATGCTAGCCACGTGTGAGTAAACTAAAAAAAAAAAAACACAATAAAAGAACAACTCAGCATTCTTCTTGCTTTTAACTGCCATATTCTAGGAATCTGACTAAAATTTTGCAATCTATATTACACTTGATTTCATGAACTATGTCTAGTACACAATTTTGTCACATTTATTCTCCCTCACCACTTACCAGATGAAGGCGGAGTTGATCGTCTGGAACTTGGTACCATGTCACCTAAACTGGAAGACGAGTTTCCTCCGGATTTACTGAAGCACAGATGAACATAGATATGTTAACTTACAAAACAATGTACATATTTAGTAGTACATATTTATAGTTAGTACAGATAATAATCCCGAAAGTAATACTATCAAATGCAGTAGAATTCAACAGGTTTTCTATGCTGTTGGACACAAAACATTCTATCAAGTTATAGTTAACTGCCTTCTTTTGTAAAGGATTCAGGTGGAAATAAACAAAAGTTATTTAGTTATCATAACATTAAATCTAGGTGACATGAGTGTATCATTTTCAAACTCAAGACTTGGCTTTAGGCTCAGTTCAGCTCAACACATAATACAATTCTCAGCCTCCAAATCCTTCCCTTTCCCATAATGCACCACATCCCCATAGTCTCCAGACTGAAGCAGCTTGTCACTCAAGACCAAAGCACAAATGATGAAAAGTACTAAACTGACTACATAATCACAAACCCTTGTTTGCCTCCTCTAACAGCTCACTTCATACAGATCAGGAGGAGGATGATGGGTAAACTGAGGATCATACTAGATGAAAAATGTTAAATACTTAGCATAACAGCAGATCTGTATGCAGTAAAAACAGGTTTAAAGGTGGCAACATTAACTTCTTCAACATAAAGTCCAAGTCATAGGGAGGTAATGGGTTCTTAAACAGGAGGAGGGTGTTGTGATGAGTAAGGTACCCTTGAAAATAAGTTACACATCTTAACAGAAGACAATGAAACACGATGGAAACCTGGATTAAACAATATGAAATAGCTGAATGGCAGACTTTAACAGAGGAACAGTTAAGTTCACACTAAGCTACTTGGAACCATAATTGATGGCCAACTAAAATTTGACCTTCACATACAACAGTGTATTAAAAAGACACATCAAAAACTTGGACTACTCTATAGGAACAAGAAATTCCTAACACCTAATTCCAAACTTTCTCTGGCTCACTCATTCCTCCTTCCCTGCCTTCTCTATGCCTCACCAATACTTACACATATACAAACAACATTAATCACCAAGTTTGAACAAACATATAACACAATAGCTAGATTTACCAGCAATCAACCCTACAAAATCCATCACTGCCTCACTCTAAAACAACTTCAATGGCTTGAATTCCCCCAACTTCTGCTTCTGTCCCACGTACAATTCACACAGTCCATTCTTAATAAACCTACAGCCTGACCCTCCCTTTTCTCTTTAGTTTCCTTATACACCCCTATTTGCATACCTAGCTCCAATCAAAATCTTCTGGATATTTACAAACCTAACAAAAAACACAGGCAAACTTTTATACAAATGCACAATGTCCCAAGTGTGGAACAAACTCCCTACTAATACCAGAAACATTAAACTCACTAATAACTTCAAAAGAGAGCTTAAAAGCTATCTAGATAACTCTTGGTCCGGCCCCTGCCAAGCCCCCCCATTCTCTCTTCACTTGCCTTAATACTTCAACTCAAACCTCTCTAGACTTTATGCTTCATCTGCAGAAGACCTAACAATTTTGCTCTACTTTTGCATTTTCTCTTCTTAACTAAATTAATTGTAAATATTCTTCACTCTCAGCTACATCACTTTTAGTTACATTGGTCTATAAATGGTCCTAATGTGGAAACTAGCAACAACTTGTTTGACCTCAAACCTGTTCCAACTAACATCATAAGAACAATGCTGAAAAAACTGAAACCTTCACCCTTAGCAGCTGATCAACTTCCCAGTGAGTACCTCAAACTTTCAGCTGATGATGCCACAGCTCTGCCTATCTCCAGTTTGGTAAATAGATCTATAGCAGAATATGTCCCAAAATTCTGGAAAATTTCCTATATCACCCCTCTACAAAAAGGAGGAACATTAACAGAATTAAACAATTAAAGACCATAACCATCCTTTCCCCATGTCAAAATTCTGCAAAAATGTAAACACATTCAATCACAATACCTGCTATCTCACAACCTTATTTCTCCCTGCCAAGATGGTTTCAGGTCGAAACACAGCACCACCACCCAACTCAGAAATTCAAACCTGCAAGTAGCATTAATCTTCCTAGACATTTCAAAAGCATTCAACACTGTCTCCCATCAGAAACTCCTTAATACTCTTGCCTCACTAAAACTACCATGACTTCCCTCTCCTGATTCCAGAGCTATCTTACTGACAGACAACAAGCAGTATGATGGAAATCCGAACTCTCACCATTTCTGCCTGTCTCAGTTGGAGTCCCCCAAGGGTCCATACAAGGGCCCTTTCTTTTCACCATCTTCTTCAATGATCCAGCCACATCCACAACACATGCTAAAGTAGTTCAGTATGCAGAAAATTCAACTTTAATCTGCTCAGCAGATATCTTACTAGACCTCCAAAGAGTAGCCCAACAAGCTTTTAATGATATCAAAACATATCGACGTAAATCACAACTAATCCTCAACCCTAAAAAGACACAGTTAATAGTATTTACCACTAGCAAATAATAAACCTACCACCCCTCCTTTCACCATTCTCTCAGCAAACACAGTCATCCAACTAGCTGAGCATACAAAACTCCTCGGCATGATCATCAACAACAAACTCAGAATTGACCAACACATAGCCATCACAACTAAGAAAGTTTAGTTTAAACTTGGCTCAGTGTACAGAAGCAAGCCATTCCTCACTGACAATACCAGACTAGCCATATCTAGAACCGTCCTCCTCTCTATATTCCCTTTATGCTTCACCCTCTTTACCAACATAAAAAATCAGACGTAACCAAATTGGAAACTTGCTACAACAAAACAGCCTGCTTCGCAGCCAGCCTTCCTCACCAAACCCGCCATTGTATTGCTTTACATAAATTAAATTGGCTCGAGCTAACCAACCTTCTCCATCTCTACCAACTTAAATTCACACACAATATCATCTTCCATCCCGACAACTGCCCATCTCTCAAGGAACTTGTTGTTCCCTAGTCATGCCCATGAAGTCTAAGATCTGCAGATAGAAACTTGCTCACAATAAACAAAGCTAACAACACTCACGATAAAGCCCTATTCTCACATCAAACAGTCAAATTATGGAACTCTCTACCCCACACCCTCCAAAACACACCTGAATCTATCAATTTCAAACAACTACTATTTGAACATTTATCCAAAAACTGGCATTGCTCCTGTACCAAACCTGACTGACAAGGTATCTATAACTCTCTCACCATACTGTCTACTCCTTACCTCATTTTCTCCCTCTCTTCGGTGTTACCACTGCTCATGAAAAAAAAAACACAGTATTTGTTCATAACTATTATTTAATACGTACACAGTACTAATTTTATAATTCTCGCAGTGATCTTTACTGAAATACTTGTGTGATTTTCTTTTTTGAACTTGTATCTACTAGAAAACAGTACTGAATACTTCTTTTGTATAGTCTAACTGAATGATGTGTATTCTGCATCTTGATATATTTTATATATATATATATATATATATATATATATATATATATATACACATACTATTGTACTACTTATTGTATTTTGCTTATATTTTTGTAGAGCTTTTCTCCCTGGACCTTTGGTGAAAATGGGCTTCTGGCCCAGTCAGACTTTCCCGGTAAATAAATAAATAAATAAATAAACCTGGCATATGTAATGCTTTGTTAACCTCACTTGTATATAGTTTGTTTTTGCTCTCGACAATCAGTCGCTACATAAATAATGTCTGTCTCTGCTCTACATTGACCATCTATTTTTTATCTTGTTGTCAACTTCAAATGTAATTGCTATCTTACAAATGTACATTGTTAAAAATCTATCATGAATTGTTCTTGTTAGAATCTATTTTGAATTTGTACTTTTTTTTGAGCTTTCTCCTCAGGTCTCCACTGAAAATGGGCTTCTTGCTCAGTTGGACTAACCTGGTTAACAAATGACAAATAAATAAATGACACATATTTAAGGAACAGTCCAGAATGGCTAGTAGAAAACATAAAAAGGGTCTAATACTTTTGAAGAAGCCCAAACCACAAAATATGTCCAATTGCTTTTGTTTGTTTTCCTGATGTTGGGTCTATGGGAGAAGGTAAGAATTTGGTATGCAGCATTACTGGGCATTATAAGAAGTGGAGAAATCATAGAAACTACAAGTCCAGTGAGTTTGAAGGTTGTGTGCATTGTAAAATACCAGTCTCAAGACTTACCCTCCACTATGAGGAAGGAAAAATATGTCAGGGATGGACTTGCAAGTACCAATCCAGTTACCAAGATGAGTTTTTAAGAAGGCAAATGTGTCACTCTGCTAAACTTGCAGAGGCAATTTGTTACAGAGACAGAGTAACCTTTGGGTGATTAGTCTATCCTGCCAAGTTTTATTTATAATAAGAAGGTTCAGACCTTTGGCTTGGGTGTTCATGCATGCATTTGTACTGGTCATTGGTTTGTAGTCACTGGCATATTTAATTAGTCATTGGTCAAAGTTTTTGGTATGGAGATCAGAAAAATATATAAAAAAGGAGAGGTCCCAGTACTGAGCCATCTGATACTCAACAAGTTACTTTCTTTCTGAGGTGTCACTCACCACCTTAATTGTGCAAGTTCTATCCTTCATGCAATTAGTAGTCCATCTGAACTCATAAAGGTCTACCTTTAGTTCTTTTTGCTTGCAATGCCAGCATGGGGAACAGTGCTGAAGGCCTTGGCCAGATTCAGATATGCTTTGTGGACTGAATGGCCACTGTCCTTTGTGTCTGCATCCTTCTCAGTGAAGTTTACCAAATTGAGTAGATGTTCTGCCCTTGACAAAGCCAAACTGTTGTAGTCCAGTTGTAAGAAATTTTTAATACTGCAGTTTAAGAGGTCCAATATAGTACTTTCCATGGCTTTGAAAATTAAGCAAGTTAGACTGATGGGCCTGTAATTCCAAGAGCCTACAGTAGGGCCTCCTTTGTGCAGAGGCACCACTACAGTTGTTTTCCAAACTTCAGGGACAGACCCTCTGGCTAGGCTTAAGGGGTTCAGTGAGGGCATCTATGTAAATTGCTTTGGCCCACTGAATTTGTGTTTATAGTTTTAGAGGTATATACAGGGCATGTTTGTGGTAATCTAAGGGATAAAGTTCTGACTAAGATGCAAGCAACTTAAATTCAGCTAAAAGTTCATGCACATGTATGAGCTCAAAGGAGAGGATGGGAGTCAGCATCCATTGTAGGAGGCTGGGAGTTGTCTCTGGCTCACCACTTGGGTAACACTTAGATGGAAAACTAGGTGTTGCATCCATAGGGCACATGTCTGTGAGCAAGCACTGTATGCATGCATGTATACAACACAAGCGAGACAACAGAAACGGCGCATGCCCAGCAGTCATCAGCAGGAAGCAGAAGCTCAGTCAGCTACCTGAAAGGGAGGAGACCTGCTCCATTGGGGGAGGGAAGACCTCCTCACCAGGGTAAGCTGATCTATTCCCTGCCACATCACTCTTGCCATGACAGGATAATTTGCTGAAGAAGCATCCAAGGCAGTAATAAATAGACAGTAGAACTCTTCCTAGCCCAGGGGTGCCTAGCTCTTGTCCCCTTTCCACTCCCACTCCACAAAATATTGAGTGGGTCATCTGGGTGACGGTAGTGAAGCCATCAGGCAGTGTATGCTGGGAACTAAAAAAAAAACTGATACAACTAGGATTTAAGGGGCCCATTGGAGGAGTGTCATGTGACACTTGGAATGGGGTAGTAGTAAAATGAAAGCTACCTTGAGACTTAAGCTTCTGAGGCAATGACTCTCTAGAAATTGCTGTAGAAGTTGTGTATCTGCTCACTGGATAGATGGGATCCTCTATGAAGGAAAGTCTAACCATGTATGACAGTGTGTCTAGATGACAGCTTATAAAGGGAGAAGAGCTGTGATAGCTCCATGTGTGACTTCACAGTGTTCACTATAATGCTTAAAGATTTGGAATAGAAGCAGTAGGGACTCTTGTGTTGAAACTAGACTGTCCATAGTCAACCTGGCTAGAAGCCAGTCATATAGACAAGGGAGCATCTTGACATCTTGCACCCTCTGATGTCTTGCAATCATACTTACAATTTGGAGAACAAGCAGGAAACTGAGCTGAGGCCAAAACATCCTGAAACTGGTAATGGCTGGCTCCACCCTGGAAATGTATGAATCTCCTTGGCTGCTTTGTGATCATTATGTACAATTATGCATCCTGGAGTATAAAGAAAACATCCAGTCTCCTCTTTACAAGCAATAAAGAATCACATGCACCTAAACCATGGGGAACTTTAGTTTGTGAAGATACTCATGGAGACCTTTAAGATCTAAAATTAGTCTTCCTGTCATTGCAGTGACACTCAGAAGATTCTTCAATAGTATACTGACCCACTATGGTCTGGTGAGACCTCCTGGGTGGCCCTTTTTTAAATGTGTCTCATGATGTCTCTTCTTGATTCACTAGTCTGATGGATGAAATATGACAGGAATGGAGGGCGTGGGTTTGTGGGGGTTGTGGAATGGATTAACCTTTGGCAATAAAATATCATGACCACTACCCTACAAGATGGGCACCTACTCTGGCAGAAGGAGCCTTTGACCCCCTACCCCCGTTTCTAACGAGTGAATGCTGGGCAAGACTTCAGGATTCTGTTGCTGCTATGACCTTTGCAGACGAGAGGCCATGTTAGCCCTGAATATGGCAGTTATTTCTCCCTCTGGGCAGTTACCTGATGTGCAAACCTACACGACCATTTTGGTTCTTTCCTGACGGCTGTTTTCTTTACTGCTATTTGCTCTGTTTAACCTGCATTTGCTGAAAACTCCTCTACATCCTGGCAACATTATGCTGCTGGTCTCAAAGCAGAAGCTTAAAGCCATGAGGGTTTTCTTACATACTCTAGAGCTGTAGAGGTCAATGGCATTACAGGGGGGCATTGCTGAGGGGCACCTTGAAATTCTTAGCAAAGTTATTTGGGCACTGATAGGCATGGCAGTAAATGCTTGTGCTTGTTGCCTCAATACAGCATTATGTACCAGATGCATGTTCAGGTTAGAAATAAAAGACCTACATATCTGGTTCTTTCCTTGCCTCCTCACTACAAGAGAAAGCATCTTGTCTACAGAGAGCACAAATAAGATGGTCAAGGAACGAGATCAGAAATACTCATGCAAGATTTAGATTTTCCTGACAAATGGGGAGTTCAGTAGGCTATCTGCCTCATTTCAGCTTTTCTCTAGACTTGAGTCATCCAGAGCAGACAGTGAGGAGTCATCCCCATCCTCTGCATCTAAAGGGAGATGACATGCTCCTTACGTACAAGTCTCTCAGGTTGAAGGGCTCCATAGATGAAAAGAAAACTGGAGGATTATCCAAACATGTAAAACTGTTCTGTCTGACAATTTCTGATCCTCTGTTTTAGGCCAGGATGATCAGGAGGCCACAGGAACAGAGTTAAGGAAGACAAATTATGCACCAGAACCAGTGCAATAGCAAATACTGGGGAGGTCTCATTTGTGGAAGTATACCATGTACACACTGCGCTTCACTCTGAATGTGTCAATGGCACATAGGACATTCATGCTGGCAGAAGAACATCACAGACTGGTACCAAAGTTGGCAGCAAACCACACTAATCTATCTATTCTTAACAACAACAACAAGATATCCAAAAGCATCAATGTCAATGCTGAGTCTCTTGCCCCCTAATGGTTTGAAGGTAGTGAATGCAGAAGGCCAGAACAAGGGTACTGGTGTCAGTGCCAATCTTGACATTTTAGTCCCAAAGTCTGGATATAAAAGGAAAGTGATGCCAATGTGGTTGAAACTGACAAAGCCAGCGTCAACAGTAATGTTGACACAGGAGAAAGACAAGACTGTGGTTCCAGTGATACTGACCACAGTTGATGTCAACACACATACCACTAGCAATTGTGGCACTTCCTTGCTGCTTTCTGGTTCCATCAACATGGGCATCAAAGTTGGGGTCAAGAGAAAGTAATGAAGGAAAAGACACAGAATGCCTATCCACTCTGGAAATAGAGGGGAAAGGATTAGAAGTATCTTCAACTGTGCCTTTAAGTGAGCCTCTGCCATCTTCCCATTGTCAAAGTCTACTATAAAAGAGTGACTGTGATGGTAACAAAGTGATCTAGTGTACCAGACGTCTTGGGGGTCTAAATAAGGGAAAACTACCTAATCATACTTTTGAAGGAGGAGACAGACTACCTTACCTTAACAGCCTAGGTCTGTTTTTCACAACATGTATCAACTTTTGAATATCAGAAACAATGAAAACCATTTCACTGTCATTTGTATTGTCTTCTTCAGTAATACAGAAAACTAATTCCTTGAACAGCAAAACCCTACTCAGTCCCTTCTTTCTTTTTAGTTATTTGTCCATACATTTAGGCTTTCAAAAATGTAGCTGTTTTTCCTTACAGGGCTAACTAGCATCAGCACTTTTTCTGGGGAACAATCCCTTGTGAACTAATATTTTTTTCTTTCTGATGGTTATTTTTGTCAAAGCCATTACAAATACCGTAGTTATCCTCCAAATGCTGGGGTCCTAAACATACTATACAGATGACATCTGCCTGGCGGTTGTAAGCTATAACACCATGACTTAACATTTTTTGAATCCTGAAGACTGACTCAAGTACAAAGTGAAACGCAAATATTCAGAACTGCTCATCCAGCCAAAGCCCAAAAAAAAAAAAAAAAAACAGCACAAGCAGGAGTAGGTGAAAAGGCACAGTAAAATAACCACAGCCTGCGGTGCAAGATAAGGACCTGAAAACATAATTTGCAAAATTCAGTTAAAAAAAAGTTAGATCTGATTTGAAGGTAGTATTAGAAGACAGAAACAGAAAGCAGAATAAAGATGAAATGAAAACAGATCACCTATAAACTGCTAAGACAAACGTTAAGGAAGCTGAGACAATGTCTAGTGCTAGCTGGAGTGACATACTTTGGGGAGTATGGGGAGATGACACATTCTAGTTAAAGGGGAACAATTGAAGCTTGGGAATGATTTTGTATAATAAACAGACTTAGGCCTAAAGCTAAGTCCTCATGGTTTAAAGAAGATGGACTAGATCATCCTAGATCCTAGCTGATATATGGAATTTTAACTCGTGTCTTCAACCAAAGTGGAGAAGAAAAGTTAGAGAGAAAAGGAACTTAGAATGCAACAATACTAGATACTGACACACAAGCCCTCAAAATATTTCAGCTTTTTCTGTGGTAGGGGACATTAAAGAGCACACGTGAGGGGTGGAGGTTATAGTGGTGTACTGGCAAACTGTAGACTATACAGATGTTGACAGAATGATTGCTAAACATTCGAAATCTGGTTTCCTGACAGACAGTATTACTTAGCTTGATATACCAGATATAAACTGCAAACTGTGCTGTATTTTCAAAGCCTGCCATCCTGAGGGGAATGCATTAAAGAAAAAAATTATGTTTCTACTGACTTGTACAGTCTCCCTTAAACATCTCATGGAAAGTAGTATAGCTGCCTGTCATGAGTGCACTGAACTGGCTTCTCCTCTCCAGTGTCAACATGTTTCAAACAATTAACACGTCTGTTTGTAGTTATCCAGCCTTATGAGTGACAAGGTGTATTCATAAAAAGAACAGCTAAAGTAAAGCCAAAGTCTGAAATTCTGTGAAATGAAATCATTTGCATTGTGTTTTCACCTAACTTTAATTCAGATATGAAATATATTTAGATATTACTAAATCTAAAATAAATATGCTGAAACTACATGAACAAAAAGAGCATCTAGTTCTTGAAGAAACTTGCATCTTAAGAGAAAGCATACATTCACAGGCAAAAAGGATTCCAAAAATTAGGTTTACACTAAATGTTCACGTAGTGTTCTGCCAGTTTTGGTAAATCACTCAGCTGATGTTAAGAAAAAATTATCAATAAGGAGCATATTAAAACAAAAGAATAGCTTTAATTTGTTCAGGAAATGTAACTTTCAAACAAAACAGTTAAACGTTAATCACTTTTTCCTTAATGATAAGATTTCATCAGAACTAGCAATACATTGCATAATATAGCAATAACTGATGACTTGGGTGTGGTATATTGAAGATTTATTGAAGATTTAGCAAAAGAACAAGCTGCAAGGAAATATGAATAACAACCAGAACTGAGAAAAACACACTTTATAATAGCAAAGCTTTCGGATAAAATCCTTCCTCAATACTAATACAAACAAATCTAAAAACCAAATGATTTGTTTTATATACTTGTGGTCACATGATTTTTGGACTGCTGGTCATGTGACTTCAGTGACCTGTATTTAAACCATTTGGTTTTTAGATTTGTTTGTATTAGTATTGAGGAAGGATTTTATCCGAAAGCTTTGCTATTATAAAGTGTGTTTTTCTCAGTTCTGGTTGTTATTCATATTGAAGATTTACCCATGGGTCAAGTGATTAAACAAAGCCACCCATGGGTAAATCTTCAATATACCACACCATGGAGTTAGTTATTGCTATTATACAATGACATTATTTACAAAAAAAATTACTTACTTTTCTTAAGTAATGTCTTTGTATAATGGTGCCATGGTGTTCTTCCACATTGTTTCCCAATCCACTTCTTTGTTGATGTAGTGCACATGTGTATGGGACTTCCAATCCCATGTTTACACAGTAGATCAGTGCTTTATAAGGCAAGCAATAGAGATAGAAAGATCTCTGTTTTTTGGGGGGTAAAACACAAGAACGCTGTAATCTACAGACAATTTAGAATCACAAGAGATGGGGAAAATACAAGGACAATTAGGTATGTATCTTTAGTTTTGCAGATCATACCTGATTTTTGTTGAATTTTCTCTGCACTTGTAAGTACCTCTAAACTGTCCAGAGGTAACAGCTTTTTTTCTTATTTTAAGAAAAGTGGACTAAATAAAGGTGGTGATGGGTAATGTTGCTGTTTTGCATTGTCTGAAGGAAAGAAAGTCTGAAACTGAAACGCATGTCATTATTTAGTGACTTCATTCCTCAGCGGTTTGTTGGAAAACTACAAATTTTAAGAAAAACAAAGTCACTAAATAATGACATGCATTTCAGTTCCAGATTCCTTTGCTTCAGACAAATGCATATCTACACATACCAATAGAAAAAAAAAAGTCTAGTCACTCAATGATTCTTTAGCAGCCAGACTTCTACCATTGGCATATTCTCGATTTACAACAGGCACGCAGGTTCAGCTAACCAATCAGCATGCTCATATTTGAATGTTCATGGCTAGTCATTGTATAATACAGCCGTTATATAACATTGTTCACGTGTTACATGACTTTAAGCAATCAAAATTCAGTTGCTATGGAAAACTGGTAGGAGCATAGGATGTAATGTGATCTCAATAATCATTCAGTTACCCAACAAAGAAATCAGTACCCTCCACTCATACAAGTAGTAAATGAAATAAATATGTAAAAACATTGTATGCTAGTCATACCAATAATGATTCCTAATACTGAAATCTTATAACAATCTTAAAAAATCTTATATGAAACTTAAGAAGCAACTTTTAAAAAGTTTGTAATAAGCTGATAAGAAACTTATAAAAAAGAAACTTGTAAAAAATGTAGCAGTGTTCAAAGAATTGCACTCTTCATCTTAAATGCAGGTGTAATGGAAATATGTTCATTGATTCCTGGTAAGTTGGCAGCATTTAACTTAAGTTGCCATTTTAACTCTTTATATTCTAAAAAGTTTTCTCAGTTTCCTTCCCTTTCATCAGTAGGAGTGATCTCTAGGATGCTGAATACAAATTTCTTAAAACTTTAGCATGCCACAGAATGTTCATACAATGCATTGTTACTGTCTTTCGTTTTTATATCGGAGTTGTGCTCGTACATCCTTTTCCGTATGGCCTGCTCAGTCTTTCCAACATATAGAGCAGGATAATTGGTGCACTTTGCTAGGCAAATCACCCCCTTAGTATCACAGTTCCCTTTAACTAAATGGATCTTAATGCTTGTATAGCAATCCAAAGAGATACTGGGGCTATCCATAATGTAGCAGCCTTGATTATGACTTCCACATTTGTTGCTGCCAATATTAGTGCCATGTCTACCAGATTGATTGTGTTCTAAAAGTTTCTCAATGTTCATACCAGTTTTGAGTATGAAGTTGGGTTTCTCTCCCAATTTGTGGAAAACATTATCATCTATCTTAAATATACTCCAGTTGTTCTTAATAATGTCTTTGATGTGCTTGCTTTGTTGATTAAATTGGAGTATCACAGCCTGTAAAATTTGTTTGCAGAGTTACTTTTTGATGTAGTGGGTTCATTGTCACTAAAGGTCCAGAATGGATGATAGGTTTGTATTTGACCCCAAAGTCCATCAGTATTGGTTTCCTATTGGTGGATAATAATTTCTCTGGGTAACTCCTCTCTGAAAACATGCTATGAATCCTTTCATATTCTTGCTTAAAAAGCACAGGATTACAGCATATCCTTGTGGCTGTGACTAACTGCCCCTTAAATAAGTTCTTTTTAATATGGTAGAGGTGACTACTACCAAAGTGCAAATAGGTATTAGAAAATGGGAGTTGCCTATAAATCATAGTTTCAAATCTATTCAGACTGCTATACTTGTAACTGGCCACATCTAAACAATTTACACTGCTCTGACCAGTTTGGTAGGTAAACTTTAAAAATTCTGCCATTTTGATCAGGTATGCAATAAACTCCACTATTTTATTGGGGAGGGCCATTCCAGAAGATAAAAATGTCATCCAGGAAAGTGGAATAAAATTTCCAGTGTAAATTGAAACTTGAGCTTAAAATATATTCAGGCTCCCAGGTGTGCATCACAGGGTTAGATTATACTGGGCACATGCTGAGCACATAGCCACTCCCTTAAGTTGTTTAAAATATTCTTCTTCCAAAAAAATAAAAATATTATGTAAAATAATTTCAATTAAATCCATAAGGAGGTTTATAAGCCTATTTTCTAGATTTGTAAGGCTTAAAAGAGCAGAATGAAAGTATTTGAGTCCCTGTGAATGTGGTATGCAGCTGAATAAACCCATTACATCTACTGTTACAAAGGTAACACTGTCACTGTAATATTCTTGTTTAATCTTGTGTAAAAAAATCCCAAGAATCTCTGAAAATATGGTTTATAGGTGAAAATATCTCTTTCAATGTCCTGTACACAAAGATAGCCAAGGGTTAAGTTTTGGAACTTTGTGCTGCCTCTATTTATCTTAAAGGTAGATCTGATACTCCAATGTCTTTACGTGTTTTTGGGATCCCAAAGATGGATGGTATAATGGAGTTTTTAGGATCCCAAAGATGGACAGTATAATGGAGTTTTTTATACTAAGAAAATGATGTAACAATAGATGTAATAGGTTTATTCAGCTACATTCTACATACACAGAGACTCAAATACTTTCATTTTTATTTTCTGGAATGCCCCCCCCCACCCGGAAAAAATAGTGGAGTTTAGCACATACTTGAATGAAACAACAGATTTTTTTAAGTTTACCTACCAAACTGGTCAGAACAGTATAAATGATTTAGATGTGACCATTTACAAGGATAGCATTTCCAGCATTGGGAAACAAATACTGAAGGACTGGGGGGTCAAATATGAACCTATCATCCATTCTGGACCTTTTGTGACAACTGAACCCACTGCATCAAAAACTAACTCTACAAACAAATTTTCACAGGCTCTGATACTCTAATATAATGAGCAAAGCAAGCACATTAAAGACATTATTAAGAACAACTGGAGTATATTTAAGATAAATGATGATATTTACCACAAATTGGGAAAGAAACCCAACTTCATACATAAAACTAGTATGAACATTAAGAAGCTTTTAGAACACAGTCAGTCTGGTAGACATAGTACCTATATTGGTACCAAAAATTGTGGGAGTCATAATCAATGCAGATACATTAAGGACACCTCCAGTGTCACACTGGATTTCTACACAAGCATTAAGATCGATTTAGTTAAAGGGAACTGTGATACTAAGGAAGGTGATTTACCTAGCAAAGTGCACCAATTGTCCTGCTTTTTATGTCAGAAAGACTGAGTGGACCCTAAAGAAAAGGCTGTACAAACACAACTATGATATAAAAACCAAAACCACTAACAATGCATTGTATAAACATTCTGTGGCATGCCAAGGTTTAAAGAAATTTGTATTCAGCATCCTAGAGATCACTCCTACTGATGAAAGGGGAGGAAACTCTGAAAACATTTTAGAATATAAAGAGTTAAAATGGTAACTTCAATTAAAGGCTGCCAACTTCCCAGGACTCAACAGAAATTTTTCCATTACATCTGCACTGAAGATGAAGAGTGTGATACTTTGAACACTGTCACATTTTTACAAGTTTTATATAAATTCCTTATCAGCTTTTTACAAGTTTTTTAAAAGCTGTTTCTTAAGTTTTATATAAGATTTGTAAAGATTGTTGTACGACTTCAGTATTTAGAATCTTTATTGATATGAATAATATACAATCTTTTTACATATTCATTTAATTTACTGCTTATGTGAGTGGAGGGTACTGATTTCTTTGTTAAGCAACTGAATGACTATTGAGACCACATTACATCCTTTGCTCCTACCAGTTTTTCATGGCAACTGAATTTTGACTGGTTCCTTAAAGTCATATGACAAATGAAGAATGTTATATAACAAGGGTATTATGTAATGCATTACTAGTTCTGATGAAGTCCTACCATTAAGGACAAACACGCTTAACTTTTAATGGTTTTGTTTGAAAGACATGTTTCTTGAACAAGTTAGAACTATCCGTTTTGCTTTAATACACTCCTTAATGGTTGTTTGTTTCGTAACATCATCTGAGTGATTTTCCCAAGACTGGGAGAATGCTACGTGAACATTTTTGATTTATTTGGTTGTTGCTTGATTTTTGCTGCATGGACACAAGCTACTTCTTGTGGTTATACATTAAATGTTGCCAAATGACAAATCAGCAAAGTTAACAATTTATTTACTTAGTATATATCACAATACATATATTTTACTAGTCTGAAAAGGTCAGAAATTCGTTATTTTTCTCAATGGCATGGCTCTAGAGAAAGATCTCCAACAGGTACTTATTAATACATAAATAAGGCTTTAATATTTACCTAGAGTAAAATTTTCCTGGCTTTGCCCTTTGCTCATGCTGGAGCCTCATGTTTTCTAATTTCACCGGGCTTGGAATAAATCCGATTTCGCAACCTTCTTTCACTAATCGTCCTATCCACCAGTCATTATTATATTTCTGAGAACAAACACAAACATGAACATGATGTTTAGTACTATAGCAAGCCACATTTATGAAAATACACTAAACACTGGTCTACTTACGTGAGTGCAAAGCACAGTTTTTTGGCTCACCATTCATGGCAAATTACATGCCAAAAACGGTGAACTAAAAAACCCCACTGAGGCAAGCCCTCCACACTCCCTGAAATTATATATACCAACTCTATAGTCACACCACAGAGATGAAAAAGGGAACAAAACTGAAAAGTGCACCATCATCTTGCACATTACAGTACCTTGTATGAAACTAAATGTGACATTAAATTCTCGCTCTAAAGCCATGCAGGGAAAGTAGCAGCATAATTATGTAACTGTACCCTAAACATAATCTAAGCTAAGTTCTAGCACTCTTTCTTATGCAACAAAGTATTCAAGTCAGGTTTAAAGAACAGCCATGTAAACTAACATCCTCCTAAGTAAGTGGGAAGCACGCCAAATAATTAATGGGCAAAAACACACACACAGACACCAACAAAGAGAAAAAAGATAGAGAAAACTGTAAAATAAACATCCTTACATTTTTAAGTGATACAATAATAAGTACAGGTCAGACTAAAATACAAAATCTGCAATGAACAAATTCAATATAAATGAGTTTTAGTTATACAGCACCTATCGAAGAGAGTAGGGGTCATTAAAAATTTGCAATATATATTTTATACACATTATTTACAATTATATACAATTACTTTACACACTTTTTTTATATTTTTACATTTTTAATCCCTGGACTTTACTTTTTTTCATAACCAAAATTTTATCTTTTTCAGAATATCTGACAATGACCATTTTCCATTTAATCTTATTTAGTTTAACCTCTTATTCCATGCAATCTTTATCACACAAAACAACTTTTCATCTCATTTCCCTACCCATTTTTATTTTACATTTTCATAGTACCCATATTCTATCATATCCAAATTTACATTTTTCAAACCCTTTACACATTCTTTTTCATATATTTGTTTCCATAATTGCTTCCCTCTATTACATTTCATAAACACAAGTTCTGTAGCTTGTACTGCTTCACAATATATACAAATACTAAATATTTTTTTTGTATGGCATATTCACCTTTACTGCAAGCTTATTTATGGATAATCTCCATAAAAAATCTGCATATTCAAGATATTTCGCACATCTATTCATTCTTGCTTTTACAGCTATTTTTTTCTTCGAAATGCTTCCATGTAAAAATATAATAAAACTTCTCTGTTATATTTTCATACCATTCCTTTATATTCTCTTCTAAATTGTTTATATCAATCTTCCATAATAATACTTTTTCTTGATATAAACTCATTTCTGTATCCGTCATACCTTTGCTTCTTTTAACTCATTACATCTGAGTGACCCCTCCAGGTGCATCTGCAGTTAAATCAAACTGATGCATTTTTATTCATATTTGTATCAATTATTCCAAAACCATGCTATGTACAAGGATTTAAAAGATTTAATTTTAAAGCTTACACAATGGCAAACTCACCTGCATTCATGTTTGACCTATGTCTAATGCAGGTAAATAAAAATTAACTGTTGTTTTTATGATATTAATTTATACAGATATAATTTTCACATTTTTCTAAATATCTCAGCAACCAAGTAACACAGCCAAAACTCCTTAGCCTCATATCAAAGCTCCCAGATAGATGAATAAACTGCTGCTGACAGTATTTGTGTAACTTGAGTGGTTGCTGAGATATTGTAAGTTGTTTACAAAATATTACAGACTAATAGTAACTGTGCTTACTGTGACTTATAAAATTCAGTTTAAGACCAAGAACCTAAAGAATGCTACCACTATAAAAATAGTTTGTGCTGAAGAGTTTGCCATTTATACCTCTTTTGTAACCCTTATGGTTCCAAAAATAGGAACATTTGTTTGAAATGCAAGGACATTATTTGATTCTGTCAAAAGTCAAGCTCCGCCCATTAGAAGTTACAGTGCAAAGTTCCTGAGCTCCATTAGAGTGAATGAGTTAAGATGTTTGAGTTTCTCACAAATATCTCTATATTGTAATTTTATTATCTCTACTATCAATTTATTTTTCTTCCATCCAAGCCAAAATTTTATACAAATCCAATGATTTTATATGTACAATTGGATTTATTAAACCAGATCCTCCTCCTTTTCAGAAACTTAAAGAATTCCACTTCTAGTTGGGTTTAATCTTGAACCTTATATAAAGGCAAACCATACAAACAATAATTATTTTACAAATTCAATTGGCATCAGAAATACACTTGTCAAATGAGTTATTTTCCCTAATATCACTGAATTCAGCAAATAAGCATTTTTCTATATGCAAATTTAAATGTTCACCAGAACAAGTAAATATTTCTTATTTTAACATATTCTTCCATTGATGTGTTACCAAACTTTAAGCCTAGAATTTCTCTCTCGTCCTTATTAAATTGAATATCTTCTATTATACCTGAAATACCTAATCCTTTACTTTTGTCCTCATTCATACTTAAGCCTAACACTTTTAATTTCTTTGTAGTGTCTAAATAGCTGTGTGTATCCATTCTTCATTTTTTACTATCAATACTAAATCACCTGCAAATGAAAACATTGGTGGCATCTGTATTCTTTCTTTTGTACAATATATAGATTCCTTTAATGTTAAACTTATTTAATTTACAACTGCATTCATTAAAAATGCAAACAATATGCTACTTATTGGGCAACCTTGTTATATGCAACTTTTTATCTCTATTGTTTCACTTACCCAACCATTAACCCTCAATTTTACTTTATTTAGTATTATACACTGATCTTAGAACATTATTTTTTTTACTTAAATCATATTCTTCGAAAATCTCCTACAACACTGCATGTTGTATTTTATGAAATGTTTTACTAAAGCTTTAGCTTCTACTGTTCTTATTATCACATCTTCTCTCATTTCTCTTATTATTGTTAGAAGTTCGACTTCCTTTCCCTTTTATTGCTAAAACTGTTTCATTCAATAACTTATTTACTTTATTTACAGAAATATCTTATAATCAACATTACTTAACACTACAGGTCTCCAATTCTTTATATCCATTTTATCTCCCCTATTCCATGTAACTTCATTATACCCATACATATTTTTTTTATCTTGTACACATTTTTCTAACCATTCATTAAAAACCTCTACTAGATATTTTTTGCCATTCATTCAAATCTTTGCACATCAAATATTCTACTCCATCTATTCCTGTAGCAGCCTCTAGATTTGCTGTTTTTAAAACTTTTTTCACTTCTGTTATAGTAATTTTCTTTTCCATTTCCTTACTATATTTTTTACCCATTTTTAAGTTGCATTTATACTTTCTTTTATTTTCATTTCTAACACGTTTTCATAATACAATTTCTTAATACTTGCATTATTTCATTCTGTGTTTTACCTATATTAACTTCCTCATCTCTTAACTATCCTATTATTCTATTATTTTCTTTAGCCCTCTTATTTAGATAGGGCACTATTTATCTTTTCTGCCTTGTAAAAATATCCTTGTTTAAACAACAACCTTCTAATCTTTTCTTGATTCAATTCATATATTTTTTCTTTTTATATAAATCCTTATTTATTATATCTCTAAACATTTGATAACTAATTTCTTTAGATTTATAACTATCTGGTTTTCTTTTTGTCCTTGGCCATTTCAAAAACTCTTTTTTATATTTCTCTTTTAAGGCTATCCATCTTGTCTATTTTTAGTAAAAACACCTCATATTTATATTATCTAACCATAACTGTAAGGTTATTTTTATCTCATCTAATTCTGCTTCATTTAATATTTTAGTGCCTCTACCTAATTTAATATATCCTTCCTTACCTTGAAATTCTACCCAGGATGGCTACATGATCTGAAAAACCTGTAATTTGTATACCTTTATGACATATTTTTAAACTGTCTGATAATACAAAATAGTAAATTTCTGTTCTCAAGTTACCTCTTTTATAGGTCCACTGCTTATTATCCCATAAATACATTTTACCACTTTTTATTTCCAAAATAACTATCAGCAGCTCCTTCTTTTCGCCTGTGTCTTATGTCACAATTAAAATCTCCTACTAATATAATTTGCGCTTATCCTGTGGAATTGTTTTTTATCTTTCTGCTTGTGGTTTTAAAGTTGTATATTAAAGGCTTTGGGCCTCCTGAGACTTTGTGGATCTCTTCATTGTTTTTTATGAGTTTGATGTCCTGTTGTTTGGTTGATTGGATAATTTGCATATTGACACTAACATAAGAATTTTTTTAAACATAATTTCTCTTTGTTTTTTGTATGACATATGCACATAATGCCACAATTCTGTATACTTGATTCTTTCATTTTATATCCACTATTAAAACTCTTCCAAGAATTACTAATGTAAAATTTCTATATTTTCTTTACTTAGAATTACTATTCCTGAATATCTTTCTTCTTCTTCATTCCATGTTACTTTTCCTTCCCACAGTTTAACTTGTATTCTTTCTTCTGTCAAAATTCTTACATCTGTTAATATTATAATTGCTATGTCCAATAAACTACACCACTCTAATGCCCATAAACATCTTACATTCTTGATACTGTTTACATTTATAGCAAGGATTCTCACTCTATAACAAATATTATGTAATTTGTCATCCTTTTCCTTTCTTGTTTTCTCCTATTCCCATATTTTTACATTTACATTTTCTTTTACTCTTTTACCAATGGAATTTCTTTTGCTTTTAATTCACATCCATTTCTCTTCTCCCTCTTCAATCGAACTACTTATTTCTTCTTTTTCTACTTCTTCCATTATGGTTTCATTTATTTTCACTGCAGTATCTTTATTTTCCCTTTGTACTTTTTCTATATCATCTTCTATTACAATCTCATGCACTATAGCTTCCTTCATTTCATGTGTATTATTTTCTTTTACATCACAATCCATCCATGAATGTCCTACCTTTTCACATTTAATACATTTCAGTTCACATTTTGTTGCTTCATGACCAAATTTACCACAAATTAAATATTTATTTTATCACAAGTATTAATTAAATGGTCATTTTTTGCCACAGAAAAAAACATGTCTTTGGTTGTCTCCAGTACCACACCAAATCCCTGATCCCTTCCATATTAATTATACCATGCAAATGTATTATTTTTTTCATTTTGCATTTGCAATATCACTCCACATTCCCATCCCACAGACCATAAACCTCTGTCATAAATCTTTGTAATATCCAATACTTCTCTAACACAGTTTTAAATAGTCTCTCAAAGTGTCTCTTTTGACTTCTGTATGAAACTGTACGTACATTCTCATTTTTGCTTCTCTGTTAAATGCCTGTATCACATATAGGTTACACAGGTTATCATTCTTTTTTCTTTCATATTATTCTCAAAATTTCTTCATATACTGTGACTCTTCAAAAAATGTTGCAAAATACTCCTTGTTAATACAAATAAATGCTGTTACCTTTCTGGGTCCAGCACCCAGAGGCGATATGACCTTGTCCCACATTTCATACCTATCCAGTTCTTTTTCTGTTTTACTACTTATTCATATTTGATGTTTTCTCTCACTTCAATTATTTTTCATCATTTTTCTCCTTCTTTCACAGTTTGCATATAATATTTATTTTTTTCTAATCTTATTTCTTGTACTTCCTCCACTTGTATTCTATTATTTCTCCCCAAGATGATGATTTTTTGCTTTTTGGTTTACTTTGATCAATCAAGTTTTTTAAATATACATCCCACAACCCTCCTGGCTGGAAGGTTGTAAGAATACATTCCACCTGTGACCTTCCTTCACCCTTGAATACCTTTTATTGAAATAACATCTCTATATCGTACTCCTCCTCCTGAAGTGGCATAACCTCCTCCTCCTTCTACTCCTCTGCTATAATGATCTCCTTCTCCATGAATAAATTTTATTGTGAAGGCTCGACTGCCTTTACCATCGCTTCTCCTTCTCTCCATCTGCTTCCATTATGACATGTACTATTCTCTTCCATACTGCTTTCTTGCTTCTCAGAGCTGCCTTTGTGCCCAGACTTAAAGCAGGAAGTGTAACTACAAATTGCGTCCCCGTACGCTAATCAAGTAGGGGTTCTTTATTATATTTACAAATGCATCTTATATACAACTTTTCATCACATATTCCTAATATTTAAAATATTTACAATATTCTTAACATACCTTTACATCTACATTCAAATTTTAACCCCCCACTCCTTTCTCCACAACCAAAATTTACTTTTTTCAGAATCTCTGATAACCATTTTCCATTATATCTCAGTTCATTAATTCTCTCATTCCATATTATCCATATTATACAAAATATGTTTTCATCCAATTTGTTTATATCATTTTGATTTACATTTTTATAATGTCCATATTCAATCATGTCTATATTAATATTTTCAATGTTCTTCATTTCTTTTAAATGCCCTTTATCATATATTTCTTTCCACAGTTTGAAAGTCCTTTTATACTTTATGAAGACATTTTCAGTTGTCTCCAATTCATCACAGTGTATACAAACACTTTTATTTTTTATATGGCATATTTGCCTTAACTGGCAATTTACCTACTGGCAACCTCCACAAAAACGCCATACATTCTACATGCTTTTTAAATCTATTCATTCTTGATTTTTCTGATCTTTAAATCACTTGTTTCCATGAATAATCATACTAAAAATTTTTACATTATATTTTCATACCACGTTCTTCTGTTTTCCTGTAACTTCCCTATGTCAATTTTCTATAACAATATTTTTGTTGTTATAATTTTAAACCCATGCAAATAACTTTTTTACTTCTTTTTAAATACTCTAACCATTCCCAAATTGCTTTATATTTCTCTTCTATGATTTTCATTAAAAACTTATCTTTATCTTTCTTATTAAGATTCTGTACATGTTCAAAGAAGAAACATATACAATTGGGTGTATCAAACCCAACCCTCCTTCTTTATCACTTACGTAAATAGTACCTCTTTTCACAGAATTGAGTCTTGACCCCCAAATGAATGTAAAAATTACATTCAATAAATCCTTTTCTAATATTGATGGAATTGTACATACACCAGCAAAGTGTGTAATTTTACCCAATATTATGGAATTACATAAATGTGGCTTTTTTGTGTATGACAGCTTAAATGTTCTCCAGAATATACAAAGGCCTCGTAATCTTACTATCACATCTTTCCATCGCTGTTCTCTTAACTGATAATTTCCAAACTTTATTGCTAAAATTTCTATCCCCCTCTTGATTAAATGTAATACCTTGTATTTCTCCCAAAAAAACATTGCCTTACTGTTATCTTTATTAAGAGTCAATCCTAACATGTTCATTTCTTTGTTGAGCATTCCTATAGCTGTATTCATCCAATCTTTATTCTTAACAACTAGCACCAAATTATCTACATATGTAAACATAACTGGATTCATAATTCCTTCTGGTGTGTGATACCAAGCTTTCTCTAATGTCAAATTCACTTCCATAAGTACCACATTCATAATTAATGTGAATAAAATACTACTGGTTGGACATCCCGGTTTAATACCACTATTTAACCTTAAAGTTTTACCCATCCATCCATTGATTAACAATCTTATTTTATTTTCCCTGTACATGGATTTCAAGAAATTTATTATTTTATTACTCATGTTATATTCTTCTAGGATTTTCCATAATGCTTTATGTTGAATTGCGTCAAATGTTTTATTTACATCTCCTATCAATATTTTCAATTCTACTTTTCTACTTATTATATTGCCTACTAATTCTCTTATTAAAATTAGCAAGTCTTGACTGCCTTTACCTCTAACTCTGAAAAATGATTCAGATAGTAGTTTACTACCTTTGTTTGCTATTCTTTTTTCTATTTTTATGAAAATCTTGTAGTCTGTATTATTCAGTACTAAAGGTCTCCAGCTTCTTATATCCATTTTTTCTCCCTTTTTCCATATAAATGTCATTGCCCCTAACCATATATTTTCATCATTAATACTTTCAAGTCATTCATTCACTACTTTTAAAAAATATCCTTTCTGCCACCTTTGCATGTTTTTGTACATTAAGTATTCAATTTCATCTATTCCTGTAGCTGAGTCTACATTTACCACCGTAAGTATATTTTCTAATTCTATTATCATGATCTTTTACTCCATTTTTTGTCTTCTTCTGTAAAGTTATTCAATCACCATCCATCTTTCCATATAATATTACTTATTGAAAATGCCTCTATTACATATTCAATTGTTTTCATAATTTCTTCTTGTGTATTAACTACATCAGCTCTTTCACTTTTTAGTTCCGTTATTAAGCTTGTGTCTTCTTTAACCATTTTATTTAAATATGGTATGAATTCTTTCTTACATTGCAAAACATATTTGTTTAAATAATCTTCCTTTTTTTTTTCTTGATTCATATTACATAGTGTTCTTTCTTTTTCTATGACCTTTTCACTTTTACTTGTTATACTTTCAAATATTTGATCACTGGCTTCCTTATATGTATCAAATTGAGATATTTTTTAATTTTTGCAATTGTAGTACCTCTTTCTTATATTTTTCTTTCAAACTACTCTACCCACTGATCCAATCTTTATACAATTCTCTCATATGTGTGTGATAATGCCATATGTATAATATAATGTCTTTTCCCTCTTCATTTAATTCTTATTCATTAATTATTTTATTCCTTTACCTATCTTTACATAATTCCTATTTTCTTGAATCTCTATCCATATAGCTGAATGATCACAAAACCCTGTGATTCTACACCCTTGACATAACATGCTTAAATTGAGACTAAAATAATCCATATCAGTTCTTAAACTACTACTTTTATATGTCAATTTTTCATTTTTCCATAAGTACATATAATTTTACTTAATCAAATTAAAAATTACTTTAACTGCTCCCTCTTTTTGTCTACGTCTTAAATCACAATTAAAGTCCCCTATTAAAATTATATGCATATTTAAACTTACATAATCTATTATTTTTCTAAACATAACTTCCCTTTGCTTCTGTGGTATATATGCATAGAGTGTGATCACTCTATAAACTTGGTTCTTATACCTTATGTCTATTACTATTATTCTTCCAATAAGTATTACTGGGTAATCCAAAATTTCTAATCCTTCTTTGCATAAAATCACTATACCAGAGCATTTTTCACTGCCTAAATTCCAAAGTACTTTACCTTTCCATAATCCATTTACTTGTTCTCTTTCTTCATCCGTTATTCTAACATCAATACGTGCTATAATATCCATATCTAATGCCATACACCATTCTAATTCCGCTAGCCTATGATGAATATTCTTCATGCTATTAACATTGATGGCTAGAATTCTCACTTTAATATATGGATTTTATTTTCATCCTTTTCCTTTTTTATTTCCTTCTTGAGGTGAATTTATGAGCTTTCCTTTTCTAGCTTTTATTCTTTTAACTATAGAACCTCTTTTGTTCCTTACTTTTGTCCATTTGTTATCTCCATCACTAGAATTACTTGTTATCTCTTCCTCATCCTTTTCCTCACTACATTCATATTTTCTGTCACATTCACTGTTACCTCAACTTCATTCATTTGTTCATTATGCATTGTTTAAAGCAGTTTTCTCTTGTGTTAATGTTGTGTCTTGTGTATGTACTTCTAACTATTTACAGTCCATAATCTTTTCACATTTTATGCATTTTTGTTCACATTTTTTAGCTTCGTGTCTCACTTTTCCACATATAAACATTTTCTTTTGTCGGAATTATTAATCAAGTGATCATCCTTACGACATAAAAACATGTCTTATCTCACCATAACCCTGTTTCCTTCAACACTAACATTAGGTAAATGCACAACTTTTTCTTCTTGCATTTTCAATATACACCACATTCCTACTCCCCTGTCCACAGACCTCTATTATCATACATTTTTGTAACATCAAAACAACTCTCTATATATAGTTTTCAAATGTTCTTTCAAGTCATTTCTATCAACTTCAGTTCTTAACTGTACAAATATTTTCTTTTTGACTTCTCTGTTAAAAGCCTGAATTAAATATAAGTTCCATAGCTCAATGTCGTCTTTTATCATACTGTTCAATAAATTTCTCCATGTACTCAGTCTCTTCGAAAAAATGTCACAATATATATCCTTATTAATACAAATAAAGGCCCTTACCTCTCTGGGTTTTATCCCCAGTGGTGCTATGATGCTGTCCCATAACTCATACTTTCTAGGTCCTTTTCAGCCTTACCTCTTATCCTCACATACAATTTTTTTTTGATTTTCACTTTTTTCCTTCACTTCTTTTGCCCTCTCTTATTGTCTGAGACTATGATTTCCTCTCTTCACTCTTTTATTGCATATTTTCATTTCCCTGAATTCTCCCAATTATAGCTCCCCAAGACACTGCTTTGTCTCTCTCTCTGGTTCACTTTGATCCATTTATTCTTTCAAGTAAACATCCTGCCTCCCTCCTGATTGGAGGGTTGTAATAACACATTCGGTTGCTGAGATATCTGTAGCAAACAGATTTTGCTGAAAGATTTCTTCCGATTCTGCACGGCACTATCCTTTACCCATATTTCTTTTCTCACCTCACTTACTTCTTTTCTACCATCCTTCTTCCACAAATCCTCCGACTCGTACTCCAATACATTAACCTGCAGAGCTGTTTGATTAACAGCACATTCACTCCCCTTGCTAGCAATCTTGATCTCCTTCTCCTCCATGCTTCCTGCTTCTCTGAGCAGCCTTCGTGTTTGGAATGTAAGACAGGAAGCACCACACTGAATTGTGTCCCCATACAATCATTCATACAGAGTATGGTAAGTTCCCTGATGCCATGGGCAAATTTCCCCAAGTAGTATAAATACCAATTCAGGTCTCCCCTGAAAAAAAGGCTACTAGCATAGTGGGACTAACCCAGTCAACAAAGAATAAAAAAAATAAAATATATGGTTTGAGAAACCGACTAGGTATTTATTTTTTCCTGCTACACAAATATTAGGTATATGGCTTCATAGATTATGTAACAAAATGATATAATTCTACACAAACAAAAAAAGAAAAGCTTCAGATATTATGTTTTTACTTAAGATGTATACTTCCTTCAAATTCAATAAAACAGTATGGTGTCCCAGTGATAAGATCTGTGTCTCACACGTACAGGGTTCAGTTGTGACCTCTGGTCAAAGTCTGTGTACACCTTATGAATGTGAGGTTTTCTCTGAGTATTCTAGTTTCCTCCCACCTCTGTATATGAATTTGTATCACTTACCTTCCACACAGACACTCACACACACACACACACACACACACACACACACACACACACACACATGAAGCTTTAGAAGCATGGGTCATGCTTAGAGATAATTTTGCTGATGTGTCTTCGCAAACTTCGCAATATGTTGAAAAAACATACTTAACATGGAAAGAAGAGAAGCTCAGCATCAGAACTGCTGATCCTCAAGATATCCATTGAATGATCACAGTTATTGGAGAATTTTGTATGTTATCAATTGAGGTTTGCCAAAAACTCAGAATTCAGTTGAGTCTTGGCATCATTGTATCTTATCTAGAACATAGATCAGTCAATGTCAACCACTGTCAAACAGCAGTGCAGAGTTAAGGAAATTAGAAAAAATGTTTATGCAGGAGTTCCTACATATCCACTTAAGAAGAAATATCAATCAAGACATAGTGATATTGATCAAGAAACAGGTAGCAAGCAAAGTTACACTGTTTTAGGCAATATGAAGGCATTAGTTAATCATGTCAACATATAATCGTACCACCATGTGCAATATATATATATATATATATATATATATATATATATATATATATATATATATATAAAATATTCTCACACACACACAATATTTTGTTTTTCAAATGGACATGAATGTTACTGAGGACAACAGATGTTGAAAGACAGGGATATGAGTTAGTGAGGACTCAACTAAGAAGAGAAGAATCATGATGTACTTATTTGTATTGCACTATATTGTTGTTCTGAATCTATGGATTTCAACACTGAAAATTGGGGGGAGGATCATTTGGAAACACAACCTTATGTAGGTGTTACTACACTGAAGCAGCACTGAAATTACTAAAAAATGCAACCAAAAATTCATATACACTGTCAGTATTTCACACAACATACTCACAATCTAAAGTGAACATATATCAGAACTTGAAATGTGTATGAGACAATTATAACTTGTTTTAAAAAAAATGTGTGAAATATGTATTATTCAGCATTATGCTTTTACTACTTATTATGTTATTTTCATAAACTTGAAACTGACATTTACGTAGTAATGCTGTATTACAGCATCACAGTGTTTGTTGTTTATTTGCATTTAATGTACTAATTACAGTAAAACAAAACATGCTACTCTACCTTATGCTTAAATGCTACTACATACTGCATGTTTATACATAAAATGTATTTAATTCATTACACCTAATCAACACAGAAAAAAAAATCTTGATAATGTTTAGTAGTTGACAATCATTTTATGTATTAAAACTTCATTAATACTGAAATATACACGATATAATGACTTGAGCATTTTTTAAATATGTCATAATATTATTATATTATAATATCAGTTACTTAGCACTTAAATCATTATACATGTAAATGAATTTCACCATCATGCTTTATGCACATATAGTGTACTTTTAATCTAAATGTACTGTATATCACACATTAGCTTACCATATCAGTTTATAAGGGTCTTTCATAAAAAGATGTTACTCTGTTACTAACAGTTTGCTATTACTCTTTAACATACAGATGACACAACCTTTGAAGTATGAAATGATCTGATATGCTTACAATAATTTTGTGTGTAAAATTGCAGTAAGTAATTATTTAAATATTACCTTAATATCCTCATAGAAGTGCAGAATTGATCTAACAGTTTAAGGTGGATCATTGTATTATTTCAAAAGTCATTACTGGTACAACAACACTAATTGTTTTTCTGCTGCAGTACTCAAGTATTACTTGCAAAAGTGTCACTTTGTTAATCCTATGACTGCAATAATTGCTTTAGTTGATTACGCTGACTTCTGTCAATTTTATGTACATGTTAACAATACATACTGTCATTGAAATCACATTTTATACTGTTATTATGAGCAACTAAAACATTGATGCTTATGTTCATTTTTTGATTTTACTACCTGTTATTTTGCATTTAGGTTTAAAATGAGAAAACATTAACCATGTCGACTTAATAGATATTCAACTGCATTTAGTATACCCAAATTTATATATTATATTACGTACAAGTCTGAGTGTTTTTATAATGTATGTGTGTATGCATGACTGTAGATGGATAAGTTAATACTGAGCTATTGATACAATGGATCATTTGTAGCCTAGCTACAAGATCTGAAATTGTGTTACCTATTGACATCATTCAATGAAGGCTTGAAGGCCCAAATCCTTGGGTGTATTTACAACTGCCCATATATTCCTCCAGGCTACCCTTAAAGAGGATAGGGAAGTACTTTGCTTGATAAAAATATGCTTGATCAGTGTATAAAACTAAAGAGCCAGAATCATTTTTCCTGCTTGTATTTTACAATTCATATCCATAATCAGGAGGTTCCAATTTCTCAATGTTTGCATCATCATTATATCTTCCCAGATATCCTTAACTGCCATAACAGAATCCTTTTTCATCCGTAAACCTAAATACTTTGCCTTAAAACATCCTCATACATATGGTTATTAGTGAACCAACTTATGTAACCATATGAATTTTATTACTATAGCATTTGTTTTATCTCCATTAATTTTATACCCTGAAAGGACATTAAACTGTCTCAAAATGTTCAGTATCACCAAAACATCCTTTTCTAAATATCAACTGTAAATAAAGTTAACTTTTCTTGATTATGTCAGTTATATCGCTGAATGTGTGGGTCTCTTATTTTCTTTGTTGATACCTTTAAATATAAAGCAAATAACAAAAGGGAAAGGGAACACCTCTGCATTGTTCCAGGAGGAACACATCCACCTTAATTCTTGCAACTGACTCTTTAGAGATCCTCCTATTACATGCTCTTATTCTATCAGTAGATCCTCCTAATAGAGATCCTCCTAATACATGCTCTCATTCTATCAGTAAATCCTCCTAATAGAGATCCTCCTAATACATGCTCTTATTCTATCAGGTGATCCTCCTAATAGAGATCCTCCTAATACATGCTCTTATTCTATCATGAGATCCTCCTAATAGAGATCCTCATAATACATGCTCTTACTCTATCAGGAGATCCTCCTAATAGAGATCCTCTTAATAAATGCTCTTATTCTATTAGGAGATCTTCTTAATAGAGATCCTCATAATACATGCTCTTACTCTATCTAGAGATCCTTTTAATACAGATCCTCCTAATACATGCTCTTATTCTATCAGGACATCCTCCTAATATATGTTCTCACTCTATCAGGAGATCCTCCTACTAGAGATCCTCCTAATATATGCTCTTATTCTATCAGGGAATGCAAATGTTTCCACTGTCCTACTTATAATATCCCAACTGAATAATTAATGCTTTTTCTGCATAAAGACCCACCAAGAATATCTGCTTTTTCTTACATTTTACTTCCCTGTGGATCATCATCATTTTATTAATGCTATGAAATGAGTGTCTGCCCTCCACAAAGCCCCACTAATCCATGGCTATCAGTTTTACCAATACCTTTGCCATACGAACCCTGATTTCTATTTAAGCAGCTTCTTGCCATATTACATTACAGGAGCCTGGACATTTAGTGCAGTGCAGCAACAAAGCATTTGTCTATGAATACCACCTTAAATTAACAGAAATATTTCAAAAATATTAAATACCCCTTCTGGTCTCCCCTGAAAAGAGGCTACTAGTGGGACTAGCCCAGTCAACAAAGAATAAATAATTATTGTACAATTAAAAAAGATAGCCTTGAAAAGCATGATAAATAACAAATGTATCAAGATACTCCAATAAGCCTGAGAGGATAAATAATGGGGTAGATAAGTGAAAAGCCTTCCGTTTTCCTTACTTCTTTGACATGCAGAAAATCTTTTGCTTCAAATGAAATGGCCATGCCTGGAACCGGGACATCATCATCTTGTGCAGCACTGTAGTTAACGTTTGTTCGAACAGCAAATGCAACAGGTTTGCTCTGTAGAAAAAGACATAATAGGTTGAACATGTTTGCTTATTCCTTTATGATCGTCCTTGCAGTTATACACTCTACTACTCTTACTTATGCAATGAATACTCTGTAGTTACATTTGAAAAAAGGAAAACAATTCATAAACACCCCTTAGCAGTAAACTATTTGGATGTTATTCCCATTATATTATTAAATTCAGCCATGTATACTACTACAAAGAACATTCCACATTTGACAATAACATATTGTCTTTCCATCTTCTTTTTCATTTTGTGCTATAGTAATTTAATTTTTAAATTTCATTTACTTTCTTGAAGATATGCAATAGTAAATCAGTATAAAAAATCAAGTACTTGCATTTTATTAACAGTATAATAGATATAACTATGCAAGCAGCAAAAACCACACTACTTTACTGGAAAAATCTTAGTTTATAGGCACAGCATGCATTATGCTTAGAATGGTTTAACAGGCATCCCTGTTGAGACAACCTAGGTGGCAAAAGTTAAGTGTGACAGTTGCTGCCAAGAACTGCTACTGTCAGGTTACAAACTGTCAGTCTTGGTGACCTACACAGAACTGGCCTCCCTTTTATCAGAGCAGGGCTATAACTCAGTTGTATTATGAATGATGAAATGTGCAATGAATCCTACTGTAGTATTATTCAGCCATATTATAGTTGACAAAAGCATTCAGACCATTACATTTCCTAAGCATATTTTTACACTGGTTTTGCTACTGATTAAAGCAGTCACAGTCAGAAAAGTGTTTTTACTCAGTATACCGATAACTGGCATATTTTTAAAATATTTACTGCACTACTATGAAAAAACTTATACATGCAATTTCAAACACACTGAAATATCTTTGCAGACATATTACTGGTAGACTGCTACAGCACCTCTCAAAATGGAGGAGGTGTGATACAGAAATATGCTGAAAACAATTAAGAGCTCAGAGTGTCATAGGTTCATAGGTAGGTACTAGGCTATCGGCCCAAGGGCCTACGTAATCCTAGCCAACAAGGTTCCCTGGCTTACGCCACCCAAGAAAGTTATTTTCCTGTGCCACTGTTGAGCAGAGACACAGAAGTGATCCCCGGGGTGTATTTCCTATTTCCCATCCACTCATCAAGAATTTTCTTGAAGAGTGCTAATGAAGAACTTTGCTTGACATAGATGAGTAGCCTGTTCCAGAGTATGGGAAGTCTCTGGGACAGGAATCTATCATGTCCTGTTTATTATGGTGACAAGGTTTAGGTCCCCAGAGCATGTAGCTCAGAGGGATTGGGATTTCTTTAGGTGTAGCATGTCCAACAGCTCTGGGTTTGACATAGCTTTATATGTTAGGCAGAGATCACCTCGGAGTAAGCGATATGCTATGGAGTAAAGCTGGAGTTTTTTGAGGCGGTCAGTGTAGGGCATTTGTTTGAGGCCAGTAATCCTCTGTGGCCTTTCCAGCTGCTGCAGATGTCTTTTGAGGTACATTCCAAAAGGGGCATTGTACTCTATAATGGGTCTAATGAGTGTCGAGTAGAGAGGAACAATGACCTCTTTTTTCCTGGATGAGAACCCTTTTATGATGAAGTGTGCCATGTAGAAGGACTTCCTGACTACTGTGGCGATGTGACTATCAAAGGAGAGACTACTGTCCACCTGGGTCACAGTTTTATTAGGAATATTGAAATAACAGGTGTTAATAGTAAATGCTGACTGCAGGATATATTATACTGGGCAGCATCTCAAATCTGCCATTTTTATATCCATGCAATCATTTCTTATACCTGAATGGAGATGTAGCATGTGGTGTAAACTGCATTTCCTGCACAGGCAAAATATGAAAACACAAATAAAATAGCTAACTCACTGCTAGTTGAAACAGGTGAGGAAATACAGTGAATCACCACATACATACATCAGATGTCACTAATGAGTTATTGTTTACTTAGGGGACACAGGAACAGTGATTATATAAAATCATGCTACCCTCTCTTAAAGAAGAAGAAGAAGAGGCTACCCTCTCTTAATGCTAACCATATGACAATACACATGAAAAATGCAGTCAATTATAATGCATACCATGTATCTCTTGTTTTGGAGTGGCAACTATGTAGTTTTTTTCCTCTGTGTATATTTTACATTTGCCTTTTTAGTTTTTAAAATATACTGTATTATTTGTGGGTATAAAAATACTCCATATTTTGAGCAGTTCTCCAGTACTTATCTTTGCACTTAAATATAAGTAGTCGTACCACTTTGAAAACGTGCCTAATGAAAAAAGTATAGGATGAAAAGGATTTTATGAAATAGAATAAAATCACATTTTAAGTATGGTATGAAACTATTTCTAACTTTACTTGGGAAGAAAGATTCATAAAAAAGTAAACTAGAACTCTGGCATAATGATGTTGGAAGAAACTGAATTTTATAAGCATTAAATATTCTGAAATGATGAATACAGCATTAAAACATAAGCTGTCAACATTTTAGCCAGGTTTGGAATGTGCACATTCCTGCAGATCACATTAAACAAGAAAATGCTAATCCAATACAAGGACGACTGTTGGTAATTTATAAAATGCAGTTAACTGAAATTAGCATTTAATTATTTGTGTTTATTTTCAGGGTAGAGCATTGATCTCTATGAACCATTTTCAGACTCAGAAGGAGCAGTGTCGGGTTAAGTGACTTGCTCTGACTCGCACAGTTAGGCAATAGAAGCTGAGGGAATCAAACAATGCACCACTAGGCCACAAGAAACAGCTTGTTAACTGCTGCTTAACAGTATTATATTCTTAATAGTATTATACAGTATATTTCATTATCAACACAGTCAGTGCAAAGACCAATATTAACATTAAGTAACCTGCAGCTATAGAAGTAAATGACAAAGAAATAAAGACACTGACTGTCAGATTAATCAGCAAACATGTTTATGGGTAACAGCTAATGTCTCCTCCATTCTGACAGGAAATCTAATAGTATCATTATTACATAATACCGAGCTGCTGCAAGTGAAATTTTGGCATCAATAAATGATAAGCCTTTACCTGCATGGTTTGTGGGTGTTGGCTGACATTAAACAGAAAAATAAAGGGAGATTTCTAACTGAAGTCAAGTGATATGCATCTTGTTATCCATTCATACTTAGCAATTGCTACAATTTAAAATGAATGCCAGGATGAAGCATGTACTACGATCCTGTTTCTGTTCTTAGTATCACACCTCAATGGAGGACACATAATTTACATATGGTTTAACATCAAAATGTTGACGGCACATCGCCGACACCATTAAAGTGAACTCTGAACTCCAACTGCTGAAAATGTCTAACACCTATACTCTGAACCACAAAATCTTGTCCCCTTTTTGACCCATGTTAGCACGTGTTTTAAGCTGTGTAGCGGCCAGAAATGTCAACATTCATTTTTTTTTTTTTGGCATTCTGAAAATTCGGCAGTACAGATTTTGAGTAAAGTTGTTGACGATGTGCACATTCAACTATGTGCAATTAACATTTTGATGGTAAACCTTTATAAATATATATATATATATATATATATATATATATATATATATATATATATATATATATATATATATATAATTCCCCTTCACAAGATCGAATGGATGGAAGCTTGAAATTCATAATCTCGAGACCAGAATCTCGAACTTCCATTCACTTGAAATTGTGAATGGGAACCTTAGGTTTAAAAAAATAAAAAGTTAACTTACCTTATTGCAGGGGGCCAGGTCACTCTGTACCCTAGCAGTTTAAATGTGAATGTTCTGTGACCGCACTATAGCGGAGGAATGGAAAAATCTTCCATTTTGCGCTTATGCGTATAGCACGGAATGGGAAATTTCCCTTTCCTTCACTATAGTGTGATCCTGGAGTAGGTATATTTAAGTAGGGGGGTGTGGGGGGTGTAGGGGGCGAAGCCCCCCTGCGAAAACATTTGAAAGGTGTTAATTTTTTTTGTCCCTTTCATATGTTTGAGTTTCTCTAAATTCGAGATTCTGGTTTCCAGTTTATGACTTTCGAGTTTAGAGAAATTCGATCATATGAAGGGGAACCAGATATATATATATATATATATATATATATATATATATATATATATATATACACACACACACACACATATATATATATATATATATATATATATATATGGGTATACGTTGTATTATAGAAAATGCAGTTCATCGAACTGTACTACCGATAACTGACTATCGCAAAAGTGCATTATATCGAAAATGCACTTTCGCGGAAAAATAAAAATAAAAAAAAAACCACACTAAACACGATTATGCAGGGGCCAAGCCACCCTGCACCCCACACTCCCCTACTTTAATATTCTTACTCCGAGATCCCACTACAGTGGGGAAAAGGGAATATTCCTTTATCCCCACTGTACCACGATCTCAACAAGAGTTTGCTTAGTTGCACATCAACACTACACGATGATGTACAACTAACGTTACATGTAAACTGCACGTTTATTTATTTTTTTGGTTTTCTTTAGCGAAAGTGCATTTTCGATAAAATTCACTTTTGCTAAAGTGGGTCCGCGAAAGTAAGGTTTGATGAACTGTACTTTCAGTGTAACAACTAGGACGCATATATATATACATATATGTGTATATATATATATATATATATATATATATATATATATATATGTATATATATATATATATAGATATATATATATATATATATATATATATATATATATATATATATATATATATATATATATATATATATATATATACACACACACACACACACACACACACACACACACACACACACACATGCTCACACACAAATATATCAAACTGGTGTTTCACTGATTCTCCCTGACAAGTCCCATATTCCCAGGTTTTGGGGGAGTTACTACTATCTTTTGTCAAAATTTACAACTATAACAAAGTAAACATATCCACAAAAAAAATTCTTGCTAGTATCCGTATTTTGCCACAGAATCACAGTGTCTATAGACCTGGCATAATACATAGGTATTTAGTGTATGCCAGCCTGAAGAAAGATTGGAAAAGAGCTGGAGTGCTTTGTACCTGATGGGCTTAAAGTACTGAATTTCCATATTGTTTTTTTTTTTTTTAAAGATTAGATACCTTTAATTCTAAGCAAAATTTAATAAATAAAATAACTTGAAAAAGAAACAGGATAAAATGAAGGCTGAAGGCAGCTTTGCTAGATCCCATTAAGTCTCAACAATAAAGTGGATGACTTAGACAATGTTCTCTGCTTGGACAAGGCTGTTACCTGTACCATTACTGACACCTGGACTGAAGATCAAAAATGCTTATGACAAATACAAGGGTATACCTTTATTCACTGTTGCACATCTGGTGTGATAGGTGGTGGTATGTCAATAGCTGCAAACAATGAACATAGATCAGGACTAGAAACTGTTCATGGAATAAATGTCAGTAGAAAGAGAAGCACCGAAGTTAGTATTGTTGCCTCAGAGTGCTGGTTCTCCAGTTTGGATCATGACTGGAGTGACCTTTATGCAGAAGGTGCATTTTACTCCTGTGTTCACTTGGATTTTCACTGGGTGATCCAGTTTCCTCCAGATCTCACAGGTAAACTGGCAGTGTCCCACATCCCCTGTTGCTATGCATGTTGCGCATGTGTCTGTGTGACTGTTTGTTTATCTGCCTATGTGCACCATAAAATGGGGTGGCAACCCATTCAAGATTAGTTTCTCTATTATACACCTACTAAGTGACAATACAGGGTATTACTGTCCATGACCCTGCCATGGATTAAGAGGAAAACTACAGAATTAATAAAAAAGAAGCCTAATGTACCTCATCACTGGCCCCCAGACAATATGAAGATTTCCTGGCTAAAGTCCAAGAAGCAAAGGTCAATGAAAATTACTGCCTTATGGGGACTTTTATCAACCTAAACAGTGCCTGAGTAAATTATTCAACATCAAATAAGTATGCCCAAATATTCATTAACTACGTTAATCAAAACAATTTGGAACATGTAGTAAGAAATCTAACTAGATGTGGAGGTATTTTAGAAAACATGCTGATAACACTAGGATTTTATTACTTCCTTCCCATGATTATAACTTTTTTAAAATTAACTCACATCACAATACTATCATCTTAAACCTATGGACAAAAATTAAACTGTCCATCTCTCTTAGACTTTGCCAGTGAAAAGTATAATGCAATAAATTATATACTCCAAGAACAAACTGAAATGCTGTTCCCAGTACTCTAAACAAAATTTCTTCAAAATGCTATTAATGACCCTAAGTCATACTGCTAAGATTTAAACACACAGGTAATTTCAACAAAAAGCCATTTGAAGGAATGACAACATGAACAAGCTACAATACAGAAAGAAGAGATACTATTTCAATAATTATCTTAATCTTACAAACAACATGATAAAAAAGTATATTTTGTTCACTAATTCATTTGCCAACTAAGTGGGCTAATGGGATGATCCACACTGAGTCCATTTTACCCACAGACTGGGTTGGATATAGAACATCCAGTCAATAAAATAATAAATAAATATATGTGATATGCTTACCACAACAATAAATATTCATGACCCATGTATGTCAGGCCCTAGTCACTTATCATCTAACATTCTTTCCAAGGCACCAACTCTTCCCACAGCTCCCACAATGCATTGCTCCTCAGTTTCTCTCTCAGTTGAGTTTGCCTCCATAGACTTATTTTTCCATAAAACATGTAACCCTATTAGCCATTCTTGTGGCAATTTGTAATAGTTTGGTAAAAGGTAAGAGTGGACAGATGTGGATGATGAAGATATGTCACTATGGTATGTACATAATTTCTCTTATCATATAAGACCCAATCCTTCCACTTCAAGTACAGGACAGAGTCTTAAGCTTCTCCTTTTGAAGAAATGTATAAAATGAGACCTGACAGCCACTGCTGAAACAGAGTGCCCTGGGAAGTCTGTCCATGATGAGGGATTAGAGAGAAAAATCAGGACTGGGAGTTGGTCAGTGGAATAAAGAAGTCACAGTAGACAGACTGGAGAATCACTCATATGGCATTAAGTGGCGTTGGCTGACATCTTGAAAATAGTTGGCTTGGCCACAGATATGTGTTGCTAAAATAAGGTGATCATCCCACAGATGAATGACCCCCTGACATAGGACAGAAGACTATCCTTCCACCTCCACTTTTTGAGATACAAAATTATACACATGCTTTCTGAGTGAAGAGTTATCACACCATCTGCAAGAAAGTCCTGTAGAGTCTGCAACTTTAGGACTGCCCTCATCTCTAGGGCATTTATTTGTAGACTGGCCTCTTCCTGTGAATGTATTTAACTGTCTAAATCAATGCCCCAACAATCCAAGACAGACCTATCCATGGTGACAGACATGCTAGGGGTTGATAGTGTGAATGGTATGGATGAAGCAATTAGTCTAGATGTCTGCAGCACTCCTGGGGAATCCTGACTCGAGGGAGCATGGCATACACGGTCTGACTCCAACGGATCTTCAAAGCACTCTGTAGCCCTCTTGTGAAAGCAACTAGACAGATAGTAACTGCCGTAAGTCCTGAACCTTGAGGCATAATGCTGCTGTTGCTACAGAAGCAGACAAAAGACTGTGATTCTTGAACTGAAGGGATATATTCTTGTCTTGTGGAAGGCTGGCAAAACAAGACAAGCTAGATGGCTCACAATGAAAACTACTATTAGAACAATTTTATCTGGAACTTCTCAAGTGTTCACTGATACTCACAAGGACTGAGACAGTGACTCTTGTAGAAGTAGCTAGGATTCAGTTGTTCAGGTGTGGGAAAACATTACCATAATTTGGAAGCATGCTGTAATAGGCATCATGCATTTAATAAACACCCTGGGGGTTTTCATGAAACCAAATGGAAGAGAACTGAACTAAAAGTGACCATCTCTTCCACTCTGACATGCAGAACTTTCTTGGACTCCTAGGCTAGTTTGATATGTAAGTATGCACACAGAAGATTCAAAGAGTACATTCAATCTTGCTCCTCTAGCTACAGAAGGATCAACTGCACCAAGGCCATCTGGAAGTTTGCCTTTTATATGAACAGGTTTAGGCTGCTGAAATCCAAGTGTTTTCTTGGAAAGGCATAGTACGCAGACCCTTTCTAGTTTGGTGGGAACTCATGGATTATTATTTTGCATAACAGGCTTATGGTCTCCAGTTTGGTCAGCACCTACTGAGACTGGGATGTCAGGAAGTGGATGAGATAACAGCTGAGCAGGGAATAAAAAGGAAATGGTGTAGCCCATAGATATTATCTCAATTATCTGCTTGTCCTGCATGACTGCTTGTCATGGAGAAACGTGACTTCCCTGATTGCCTCCAGAGTGGGACAAGCAAGCAAGTCTGCAGGGATTCAACAGCTGAACTGAGAGACAGGGATGCAGAATTTGACCTCCTGCAGACCACATCTGCAATTTGAGTGCAGTCTGCTCTGAAAACTCTGCAGCCACAGTGGTTTCTATCAGAATACCACTGAAATAAAAGCTACTTACGTTTTTTAACCACAAAGTTTTGGCAGAGCTCTGGTTATGGGAAGATATCCTTGAAAACTGGAGAAGTTTCTGTTAATGATTAACAGCATCTTTCTGTCCAGATCGATATTTTGTGAATTTTGTTTTCTTTCATTTGTAGTCCAAAAACAGAGGAAGCATTATTTGGGGGCACTGGAGAAAAATGCCATAAAGTTGTCCAAGAAGTTGCAATATTTGAGACAAGAATGTAGAGCTACAGCAATGCCCACCCCGACATATGAATTGCTTCATCTAATGCAATGTTTAAAGGTTGCAGAATTTCATAGGTTAGATACAGTAGCCACAGTTGCCACATGGGAATCCAGCCTCTCTCTTAGATCTCCATATGCCATCTTTTTAGAGCGTCAAATGCCAATACTACTAGGTCACACTGAAATGAGTCACATAATTAAGTGCCTGACTGGAAAAGGTTACCTGATGCACTGACACTTATGAAGTTGGTCCAGTACCCAAGACTTCTTATCTGGGGGGGGGGGGGTTGCTAATCATGGGCTCTCTTCTGGGGCTACATTTTAGGGACAGGAGCCAGTACAACTGAGTCAGATAAGAGAATTATCCTGCAGCATTCATGATCTTTGGGAAGTTGAAGGAATCTATTTGGTCTTCTTGGCACATGTGTTTCTATACTGGTCTTTTGCCAAGCCACCTGGTTGGCAAGAGAGACCATCTCATCAACCAGAAGGAGCACAAAAGAGGTAGGCAAAGTGGAGAAAAAAGCCACTTGTTGGATCTCCTCATAAGGCTAGACACTGTCAATTGACGAGACCTTTGCTGACACACCAACTTAAAAATCTCCCTGAATGTGGGGTCCAAAACAGGAAATACTGAGACATTCTCCCCTTCTTCTAAGTTAACATCCAGTGTGGAGGATACTGGAGGGGAGTCCAGTTTCTTCTTCTTACTTCACCTCTTCCAGGGCACATCTGGAGGTGACTCATCCTCATGTAAGTGTCAGGGAGAGGAATCTTAGCTGGGTGCTGTCTACCTATTCCTGTGATAGCTTTCTTCCCCTCTGACTCTTTTGGGAGAAGATGAGAGGGACAAGACTTCAGACAAATGGAAAACTTGATAAGGAACTATCACTGATGGAGACTCCTGAGGCCTGTCAGCCAACAGAGACTGTTGCTTCTAAGTCATCCTTACTTGTGGAAAAAATCGGCATGAACAAGCTCAGCACTAAGTCAGCCAGCCAGTCTTTGAATTGAGAAAATCAGTAACAAAGATAGCTTCATACCTAAAGCCTTGAATACTGATGCTGCAAATGTTGAAAACATTCATGTTAAGACAGACACTGACCCATGAATGATATGGATCTGAGGCACCAACCCACAGGATCACAAGATAGTGATAATGCCAAAGACATAAATTAGTATCAACAGGAATGTAAAACACCGTGGGCCGTGGGCCAATAAAAAGAGTCAAATGTGTGGTAGAGGGACGGAGGCTTTCTGTTGCCTTCCTGGAAACTAACAGGCAAGAGGAGACAACATAATTTGTCAATAGTCCAAACTGAAACCTAAAGGGGGACTGTAATGGAAAAGACTGAAAGTGAAGATGGTCTGGACCACAGAAACCTGGGCAGATCTTTTCCTGAGGAAAAACTGCTATTTTTCCCCATGGGGATGAATCCTGCCTCTAACTGGGAACCCTAAGTGCAGAGGTTTGTTAAGAAATCACTACTGCACATTTCTTGTCTTGGAAGAGGAACTTTCTATATGGCCCTTTGAGAAGAGAAGGTGGATGAGCTGTCTATACTCCCAGCACTTCATGCTCCTGTAACTTTCCCTTATTCCACTTTTGTGCTTTGGGAACTAATAGAGAGTCATTAGGCTGCAAGCCCTTAAGGCTCAACTCATTTCTCTTCTTTTGTAGTTTCTTTCATCCAAACTCTTTACAAGTGTCTCACTGTACATCCATAAGCTCCACCCCTGGTAAATCACACACGTGCTTGTCTGGGAGGTGCTTGTCTGGGAGGGACTGTGCCCACTTCCTGAATTCAGGTGGAATCTGGCAAAAAAATTAATCCACAGAGAATGCTAATGAAAAGGAAGACAAGAAGAGGTAGATGGCTACACAAACCTAATTACTCATTATACACTACAAAACACTGAACAGCTGCCTAACAAAGAGCAATGGAGGTTAACAAAAAATAACCTCAGCTGCCAAGAAACACTGAACTAGCTGCAAAGGATGTATCTGACCTGAAATTAGAGAATCTTAAAATAAAAGTCAAAAACAACATGAAAAAGGGCAACCACTCCTACAGATAAGCTGTGCAGACTACATTATGTAAGATCAGACTCTAAGCCTGAGAACGTCTATAAGATGCCGAATGACTAGTCCCTGATGACAACCAGTCCTGCAGATAAACTGAGAAGACTGCATTATGTAACATCAGAAAGCTTCAGTAAACATAAGGCAGTGCTGGTATGTGCTAGTACATATTTTCTTAGACTAATATATACATAGAATAGAAAAATATAGCAAGTATCACCTCAGGGGATGTTTTGTGCAGAAAGCTATTAAGTAGAATAAATATTAATATATGCATGCTACAGTGCATACACATAATCAGCTCACTTATCAGACTTACCACATCTAAGAACTCTGTCTTAAAGGCATTAATAGGGTGTTCTTTAATTACATCAGAAAACTTGAAAGGGAAAAACATGTAAATGGAGCATGTTGTCAGTAACCAATTAACTGCTCATTTGTCCACAGGGCATAATCAATGTACTTGCAGCAAAATGTTGAGCAAACATCACAATAATGAAATACAAGTCAGGGTGTTATAGATGCAAGTAAAAACTAATTCTATGGGACTCTTGACAACATAACTGGTGTCTTCCCATACTGAAATAAAGAAAGCTTAACTATATCCCTATCAGTCATATTAAAAAAGTTTGTTGACATCTCCGTGACCTTTGATGACATGCTCTAATGGCAAAAATTCACAAAGGTTATGAGGATATCAACTCAATTTGAAATAATGTTTAGACTATCAGCAAAATCTTCTTGAGGTGAGGGCCTTATAATTTGAGTATCTGCAGCATGTAAACTAACGCAAGTAAAGTTTGCTTATAATATGACATAAAAACCTGCATTGATATCACTGTGTTTGATAACATTACTCTATTTGAGAGACAAGACTGCATAAAACACTCTCTGCTCATCCACAGCAATGCAGGGACCAGACTTCTGTTAGATATTTAATGGTACCAGATCATGTCATTTAAATCTACCAGCATTCTTTGAGGAGGTAACAGCAGCATCACAAGTAAATGTTCTTGATTATGAAAAGCATTCCTCACTATGAATCTTAAAAAATTTCACGTCATGATGTACCACACTGAAATGTTCTGTCACACATTCACCGTTTTTTTTTTAAACAAATATCCATGGTAAGTATACTGAATTATGTTAATTCATCAAAATAACTTGTTTTACATATGAAAAAAAAACAGTTATTAATTATACTGTGAGCTTCCTAACTGAAGATGTTAGCAAGTGTTCTACATTTAGCCTATGTGTTCCACATTATGAGAAGTAATGTTCCACATTTTGGAGAACACTGAAGGCTATAAACGGCAGCACTCAATGAAAGAATGACATCACAAATTATCTACCTTGCTCTTGCCAAACATTCACCATTACTCTCTATAAGGGAATTACCAACAGATTAAATGCATTATTTTATACATTTCAACTGCTGACTTAATCACAACACTATCATTTCTGACCTCAGGTTTTGGCTTGTTCCTCCTCAGTTTACTGACCCCCCCCACCTTATTTTTATTCATAAAGCTAGACCCGTTTAAAGGTTTACATTATTAAAAAAGCCTATACAAGGATTCTTTATCAATAAGTATACAATGGGGGTCTAGCATCTACCTTTTTTTCCAAAAAATAAGAAAGTTTGAGTGCAATGCCTCTCATTTTTAAGTCAGTTTTCCTGAGCAACCCTTGCAGCATTTACTTCCTAGTTCTGGATATTTATCTCTTAACAGCTGCTATGCAGGTTGGCCCAGTTGACAGAAGAGACAACTTAAAATGGACTACAGCTGAAAATATTTCAACTAGTCTTCATGTGGCAGTTCTTACTTAGCAGAAATAAACTGGAACGTGGCCAAAGTAGTTTCTCCTGTACTACGTTGTCAAGGAGGTTACCCAATTCTTGCTCCATGGCCTCTATAAAAAGCCCTTACTATCTTTATACAGTTGGTGGGGTTCTAGGGAGGGGTATTGTCCTCTATGAAAGAAACCTGACCTATGGCTTTCCAAAGGTTCTTGCTCCTTCAACTTATTTGGCAGTGAACCACATATGTATTAAGTTACAGCTACATGTGAGGTGCTACATAACATACTTCTAGGTCAGACAATTAAAGATGGTGCTGAAGTCACCAAGAGGATATGCGGACGTGTAAATGCTCAGACATACATCCATTAATTCTCTAATCCCCTAATACAACTACTGGGATACATAAAATATACCATTTGTCAGTCTCATCATCTGCCAACCTCTATGCATTATCACTTCATTACTTTTCCTTAGTCAGGCTAAGGACAGGATAGCCAAGTTCCTGTAATACAGTAAACCTTACGGAGAAACACTATTTTTATGACACTGATCCTGTCTGAAAGTTGCTGACAGACGTACTTTCATGCATAACACAACACATAAGATCCTTACTACAATGAACCAATAATTAGGTTTAACATCTTAGGAATTTCTGACGCAGCGTAAACTCCAAACAGTCAGAAGGTGAAGTGTTTAAGTTGGATCTCATCGCTTATAGTGTAAAATGAGGAAAGACAACGCATTGTCAACATAGGTCTATAAAGTCAATGTTTCTTCCAGTGATAACATATGGCTCTGAGAGTTGCACTATAAGTCAGGCTATGCACCGTAAATTTGATGCTTTTGAACTGTGTGATGGAAAAAACTTTTGAAAACTCCATGGACTGCAAGAAGATCAAATCAGTCAGTACTTAAGAAAACAAACCCAAACTGTTCACTGGAAAGCCTGACTGTAAAACTGAAGCCCACATTCTTAGGCTACATAATGTAATGAGATGGTTCACTAGACAAAACACCGTTGCTACGAAAGATTGAAGCCAGGAGGAGAAGAAGGGGAAGACAGATTCTAAGATGACAGCTTTAGTAAAGCATTGAATATGAATTTTCAATAACATTAAGAAAAAGTTTATGACAGACAGGCCTGAAGTGCTAAAGTCCTTGAGGTCATGTAGAGTTAGGTTTGACTAATTCCTAAATGACAGAAACTACTGCGCACTTTAGTGGAACTGTCTTGGTTTTATTAACATTACGTTTCAGACTACAGAACCTGGAAAACAGATCCAGTAAAGCACGGTTTTAGTGTCTTCTACAGATGAGTGCCTTATCTTTTGAGTATCTGCAGCATGCGGACTAATTAATGTGAGTAAAGTGTGGTTATAATAATATAAAATCCTGCATTACTATCACTGTGCTTTGTGACAACATTGCTTTATTTAAGATACAAGACTACATCAATACTCTTTCTTGTTTAAGATGGAGGTTAAGAAACTGTCTCAGATTAAGCTTTGTGGTGAAGTCAACTGAGAGTGATTCTTTCCTTGAATGACTAGCTTACATTTGGCTTCATCTATTCCTACAGAGTTTGTTCCTGTAAAGACTAACTTTATATTGCTAGGGGGCTTTATTTACCCTCCCTTCATAAAGGTCTGTGCTCCCAGTTCTAATTTGATGGCACCATAGACTTTAATATGGAAAATGTACATTTTATAAGCTATCAGACCAAACAAAGCAGGCATGACACTAACTAGGTTCAGCAAAATATTTAAGAGAGGCCTTAGTCTCAGTACCTTGGGAGTAGCAGAGGGTAAAAGTGCCAACAGGCTGAAGAGTTTTGCAAGTGGAAGGGCAATTCCAGAAGAAATGTTCTGAAAGCAGCTAAGGTACTCATTTCAAACCTACCATGGCTTTAACAAACTGGGAAAAAAAGTTTGTTGAAGAGAAGGGATATAAGTAAAAATGATGTGCATCAGCATCCAGGGCACTCTGTCTCCAAACATCCTTAAGCCCCAGGGGAACTAGATGGTCTCTGCGGGTTGCCTAAACCATAAGATTATTTTCTGTCCTGGGGATGGATCTGTCTATTATAGAATCTGCATCACTGTATTAAACTCAGCTCTCACCCACATGGGGAATTACAACCATTATAATGATAGACTGTAGTTTAATGCAAACTCCGTAAAAAAAGTAGTCATTCCTATTGTACCATATGCAATTGAAAGAGACCACTGAACTTGGAAAAAAGTCATCTACCATCCCTACTGTGTGTGCGCTTTCTTGAAATCACCACATCACTTTTCTCTTAAAAGCCTTAGATTCACTTCTACAACCATGAACCTTTTTAGGACTGTCTGTTACATCAAAACACACCATTGGGTTGGCATAATGGTGACGGTGTTTACCTCATGGTCACAAGGTTTGATTCTTACCTTTAAAAAGAACCTGGCTAGGCTTAAAATGGCCTATAAGGTCTACAAATTCTAGTACTTACCTATGAACCTATAAACAGTGACCTCTCCATTACAAATCATATGGTGTCTTCTTTATATTTTTGTATTTTCCAGGTACCCCATGATCTTTATCCTTGTCCCTGGTGCTTTGCATAGGTGGCCTGATTTGGATTGTTTTCAAGGGAAGAACTTCAGGACATGCAACCATCAAGGGAAGAATATATCCAACAGATGGACCTGACATTCCAGGCCTTTACCATGAGACACAGGCAGCTTGGATTTCCTTCCCTGTTTCTGGCTGCTGCATCTTCAGTACCTCTTTACTTGTTTCTGCTTGAGGGACATGCTGTGCACTAAATAGGAAGGTAAATTAATATGCAGAAAGTTTGTAAAAGCACTAGCAGTGACAACGTTCTTGGCAGGTCCTTCCAATTTCAATTGTAGTACAGCAGGGTACATGTAAAACACAGGGAACCTGGTTTTATAACATGGTTAGTAAGCTTCTGCAAATGCCATTCCCCTCTGCATTGTCTCTTAGGAGAACTCCTGCTATAGCAACACAGTTAATGCCACTTAAGATTATGACTTTCCCTCCTTTGATGCAAACCCTGAGCTTGTCTTAGTAAAGAAGTTTAGTAGGAGGTTAAGGGGGGGTTTAAGAAGTGATGAGCTATTCAATGTAAGGGCCATCATTTCAATCATTAAGGCGACTTAAGCTTCTCTTAGCACCAGCACCCAAATGGCTGAACTGCCAGTGTGGTCTACCCTCTTCTGAGGCTTGCCAAACAGAAAAAAGTATTCCTTTGCTGACTGTTAAAATAATCCAGTTTTGCCTACAATGTTCTAATAAACACTTGCTGTTTGTATACTGTGGCCTGCTGTTCAGTTTACCTGTTACTGCTGTTTCTGATCTCTAACTTTAGACTGGCATTGTTCAAGTCTACCATAGATTACAGTTCAGTAGTGTCTTTATTTTTATTTTATTTATTTTACATTTGTTGATCGGGAGAGTCCGAATGGATACATGTGCATTTTAAGCGGAGGCCCAGGAAGAAAAGCTCCCTTCTAATATATTACCAAATGGGCCCATAACAATGCTCATAACATCAAAATTGGCCAGTGAAGATGCCACAGTTAGAGATCCCTCTTCCTGTAGTGATGCCATCCAAGATGCACTAACTGCTTCAGGCACCTCTGCACTTACGAGTCAACCAGCAGTAAAGTCAGTAGTGTGACTAAGCCTTAATCCTCTAATACAACATTAAATTAGAAGAGGCAGTAGGATGTAATAACATTACATAACTTAAAATTTAATGCTGGAGAATGTAGCAGCCAGTAAATTAAGCTGTCACCATGAGCATGATGACTAGCTCCAAACCTGAGCTTATGTGGAATAGATGATTTGTGTTAGTTTTTGTTCTAAAGCATTTTGGGGAACTGTGCATTTGGCAGTAAAATTTTGCAATGTGCTGTTTTCCATGACAATATTTCATTGAATACAGATTAATACAATAATCTGTAATCCCCTCATGCCATGCTTCCATATAAATATTTTTCCACTTTGAGGTCACTAACCTGATACTGCCCTTCTGTATGCTTGGCAAGACATCTTATTAGGTCTAATTGAAAGCTGTTTGTGTACAGAGTGGGGAAGCACTTACCACACTGTATAACAAGTGACTATTGCTGTGAAGCTTAAGTTCCTTTCTGGATGCTTTCTTTTTTTTTAAATAAGAAACATCTTTACTGAATTCTCTTCATATGTTCGACACTTCAAAATGCCGAATATCATATGGCCGAGACCATATGATCAACATTTGAAATGTCGAACATATGAAAAACATTTTAATTTATTGTTGAACAGGTAAGCGCTTTCACACGGAAATACATGCTTCATCAGACCAAAGTGCTTACCTGTTCAACAATAAACTGTTTTTAGTATATGCCTTCGGCTGTGGCGTGGTGTAAATATCTTAGTTTTGGATTATCTGTTTGTGGATTTACACCACTTGTTTTTGGGAGAGTTATTTTATCTCCATAATATGGAAAGTGTTGCCATTATGATAAGAAGTTATTATTCCCAACTGTTATGTATAACAGCTTTTTTAATGTTTACTTCACCATTTGTGCTACATGCATACACTAATGTTTGGCAGTTTGATCTTTTATACAGTTGTTTCTTGTCATATCCACTTGTACCTATGTCACATATTACAAGACTTTTCTGTTTTGTTTTAATGAAAACCCTGAAAAAAAACACATACCCATAACCTATTAACTTATACAAATGCACAAAACTATATAAATCTTCAAATAATGACGTTTTACCCTCCTAATAGGAAGAATTCTCCCAGATTCCCAGCTACACTTACAGGCTTTCCTGGGCTTATAATGAAAGTTAACCATGCTAAGACCTTTCTGGATGATTTCTTATGCCTCTGTCTCAGACCTCAGGCATTGTGAGTGTCCAGGTATTCAGTAATGCAAAACAGAGAGAGAGACTGAAAGGCAGGGGGACTGTGGTACATTATAAGCATCTGCTTAGATGCCAGAAAATTATAAGCTAAAAATATTCTATTACCTAAACCCGAGTGTGCATTGCCAGTAGCTGAGTTAATCACAATCCAGCTGCAAGCTTCTATTAATGAAATATTCAAATGCATATATCTTGCAGGTAACCAAAGCTGTTAGTGCTAAACTAATCAAAAAGCCGGCTAGTTAACCCAGACAGGTACAGTGGTTCACTCACTCACTACTTCCATTTCCCAGTTAGTCAAGCAAGAAATATGTGCTTCCCTCTCCCTCAAAGTCAGAAAAATAAAATCACCTCTTATCTAAAAATAAAATAATGTTACTATTCTAACTCTGTAAAGGCATACATTTACAATGACCATGGATGCAAATATTTCTTTAAACTGGGACCTGCATGCTAGACAACAAACTTGCAACATTTCTAGCTAGGAACAAGGAACATACAATAAATTAATACTCTTGCAAGTGCTGAGTTAAACCACACTTACTTAACTGCTACCAAAAAAAAACTAAATATTTATAGTGCAGTTCTAATATGAAAAAGATTCTGTAAATTAGCCTTTTGTACTCAGTAATCTTAAGTTATTTGTTCCTTGCTTTTATTATACTCTATTACACTAATTTGTTTATGATGTTTCTTCATGTAATCTATTTTATGAAATGTTTACATTAATAAAAATGCTTATGTTTTCTCATTTATATAAATTGTTGCCCACTGGAGCCACAGTTATATCTAAAATGGCCTTGGGGCCAGACCATTTATGTCTTTAAAAAAGCCCAAAATAATAGCAAGAAAGAACTAAAATGAACAAGGCCATGAATAAGTGAAATTCCATGTGAAAGAGTGACACCAGGTAAAAAGCTACAATTAAAGGGATATTAAATGCTTAAATATACTGGCAATCCTAAAAACATGTTACATGAATTGTTCCTGGTATTACAATGTAAACATACCTGGGCACACATATACAGGAGAAACAGTTAGGATAAATATGGAGGAACCAAAATACTTTAAAATAAGGAAGAATTAAAGTAACAATACCAAACAAGGAAAAAGAGAGGTGGCAATCAATCACATTAGAATGTGGAAACAATAATTTATATAGACAGCAGAAATATGGAATGGAAAAGGTTGTGACAACTGAGATACTAAGAACGGGTGATGAGCAGCAATCTTGTTTAGGTTATAACTGTACTGCGTGAGATGCTGCTACATTCAAAAGTAGAATCATTTTTCATGTTGATGGAGTATACCTGAGGCTCTAAGTCCTGGCATCCACTTAGATGTGAGAACTCTCTGAAATGTTTCTTGCAAACATGGCTAAAGAACAGACTGCATAGTATTGTACAAGTATCTGGTTGCAAGCAGCCACAAGCAGTGGAATCAAGCAATATCAAAGCAGTGGTACTAGATCACAGAAAGAGTGTCACTGAAAAGACTCTACAAATGTAGTAGCAAACAAGCAAGTTACAGCCAAGGAAGACTTAATGTGTTGTCAAAGAAATGGCAGCAATGTGAAACAGCTAATACCTAATAAAGAAACAGCTGACTATCTTACAGGCATAACAACAGCATCTAGCTATACCATGGCAAGCTGCTGACAAAGGGTAGTCATTGACTGGATTCTTCTATTCTTGTAAAATAAAATAAAATTAGTTCTTCAGGCTTACTGGCTGACTCACAAAGTGGAGACTTACCCACCTATATTATTAGAAAACAAAGTACTACCCATAAACAACATAACTCTAATGTTGCTCACAATCTCTCATACTACCAGGAGGATACTTTTATCTCTACTTTAAAACTCTGTAACTGGAGCTCCCTAAAACACCTCCCAATTAAAGAGGTCATTTCAGAATTCAATAAAACACTCATAAATATTCTAAATTACTTTGTTCCACTTGGAACAAAATGGGTTAAGACCAGCCCTAACCCCTTGGCTATCTAAACAACTGATGAGACAGACAGAGATAAACCATACAGAATATGGTTCTTGAATAAAACCCAATCTAATCTCCAGACTTATAGACAATTTAGGAACCATGCTAAATATTTCATAATTGACAACCTTTATATACATTTTCTAGATATTTGGCATAAAGGTAAGTGCAATTCATAGGTTGTAGATGTGCTTCAGTGAAATTATGATGTGGTTCTGCAGTGCTAAATAAACAATGGGTGAATGTTTTCTGTAACAGGGGGTCTTTCAAGTCAAATCAATGAGTGGATCTCCTCAGATGTGATAGTTCTGAAGTAGAAAGGAGGAAGGTATGGTGGGTTGGGGGTGGCAGAAGCAGATTGAAATTTTAATAGCGTAATGAATAGGAAGGCTGCTGAACTGAGAAAAGAAATCAGAGGCAGAGACATTGAGCGGATGCAGAATTCATGGGGGAGATGTACTACTCTCGTATGGCACCATTTCAGAGAAGTGTCATGAAACACTACTTAGAAATTGTATATTAAGAACATCAGGCTCTAATGTATCCAGTTTAAGGAAATTAAATGGTATCTAGTACCACCACTGACAATTACTGTTAAATAAATTAGCCAATCAAAGATGGTGACTATGGCAACATGCTGACTAAAAGAAAGCCATCTGCAAAACAAACGGACAACTATGACTGGGATAACATGACATTAAGTCCTGGGACTATCTTTTTTATTATCTCTAGAGGTAATTGTGATAAAGTATGGAAAGGAACCATAGCTGCATCAAGATGAAGATCATCCCACTACTTTCTAAAATCTTCAAGTCTTCAATTACTTTTCAGTGTGTATCAGACACTAACAAGTACAGTCTGCTCACAACAGTAAAACTGCACTGCTGCATCTGGCAAACTAAGTAAAAATAACTATGGGTGAATCCTTGCTGACAGGACCTCATTTGCTGATTTAATAAAAGCTCTCAACTCTGTTTTCTCATCCTTTTTAAATCAGTGATCTTCCCAGATTTGGCATTCATCTCACTGCAATCAGGCAGTTTAAAAGTTCTCTCATCAATGACTCTTTCAATACAGTAGACTCCCTCTTATCCTGTCTCACTGGGACCGGACATTAGGTTAGATAAATGGAATGGCTGGTTAATCAGAAAATGCATACAAAATAGCATTTATAGGTTGTAAATCAGATTAAAAATTACGTATAGATGTTGTATGTAAATATTTATTCATCAGAAGTGAACACAAATGAGAGGAAAAGTCTTGAGGTCAAAGTTTCAGTTTTAAGACATGGCATTTAAGTATATTGGCAATGTATTTGATAGTATGTGGAGGTCAAGGGTGTGTGTGGAGAACTTAATTTTACTAGGCTGCATAGTTTTCACACTGATCCTTGATATGAGTTCTTTGCTGTAGGTCATATGTCATATCTCAGATAAGCAGTAGTAAATAATTGCTATTTTTGTCAATTACTTATAAAAGGAAAGAAACAGCAAAATCCTGGCAAACTTAGAGCACAGGTGCAGTGTCTGTATTCAACTTTACTTACATACTACCATTTCTTTGTTGCCTGAACTGTAGTTTCAGGTGCGTCTAATAACTCAGACAATTCGCTATGGTGTGTACCCAGTAAATAACCCAAGCACTTTTAAAGAAGTTCTTACATTACAGAACTAAAGAAAGTATCCTAAAAAGAGGAAATCTATATTGAGTAAGATTAAAAACATAATCTACAAAGCCTTAAAAATCAAGAAATCTTCACGTACGTTAAATCTGACAGATCACTATAAATGTATTGGTACTAAATTTTCAAAAATTATAGTTATAGTAATTTATCAAACTACAGTTATCACTTTATTTTTTGGGGGCAGACAGATTTCATTAGCATCCTACAAATTAAGAATATTGCTGCAAATGAAGTGCATTTGGAGGAAAGCCGATGTGCTCAAACGTAGCAGCAAACTAAACATGCCAGTTTTAATGGATTCTGAGAATTCCAAATCCCCTCCTTTTTGCTTGTAGTGTAAATTGGGATCTATTCTGAAATGCTTCATACAGAATTTGTTTTAATAATACACCATTTTAATCTGCTGATTATAAGCAATAAAAAGGAAATGCTGGTGGAGTCTAAAGGTTAAATATATTAAGTGTGTTTATATATAAATGTAAAATGCTTAAAAAAGAATACTGACAGTGAATTATTGTGTGAGATTAATGAAACTAGACTATTTGGCAGTGTTATTAAACTAATGAGTTAAAGCTGCCTTTTCAGCTTTCGCTGCCTCATGGTATAAAGATATAAAATTACCTAACTGGGCTTCTGGAATGGGTAGCTGTGATTTGCCACATTATTTCTTGTGAGTGTTAATGAAAGTGCAAGATTTTTCATTGTTTAAGGCTATGTGACAATAAACATCAATAGTTGTCTGAGTACGGGCTTCTATCTGCATGTTTAGCCGTGAATGCACACACAAACACGCTACCGCAATGTTATGCTAAGCTTTTACAGATGGTTTTCTGACTATCTATAGTATATGTGGTTGGATGAAAGACCACACACACAATGCTTCTGAAGAGATCATGCCAGTTTAAATTTAAGTATATGTAGTACTGCATTATATTAATGGAAGGGTGAATCCTACAGAAAAGTAGTCGTAATGAACTATTGTAAGTGGCTGCAAATAATGGACAGGGGCACAATCAATCCAAAATATAAACTGTACAAGATAAATTATAATCTCAAGCAAACCACATACACAAAGAAAATATACAAAGCAATACAGAGTATGGTATGCAAAATCAGATAGAAACAAAGAGAACAAACATAAAAGGAAACTTTAAGTTTGTGGTATATGATGAAATACTGTCATCCACTAAAATCAACTAGTCATTAACACTGCTGGTTACTTAGACAATTCGCTATGGTGTGTACCCAGTAAAACTTTTCCTGTAAATGGGATAGATGAACTGGACCTATAGGCATCATTTTAAGCATGTGCAGTATAACTGTACTCTATCAGAACTTTTTCTTAGTGTGTTTGTTTTCTTCATTTCCCTGTGTGTAATACAGTTGTGGCTAAGAAAAATAATGCTCAAAAAAGGGTCCCCTAGTATCCAGTACATGTATCCTTACTAACAAAGAAGCAAACAAAAGTGGTCTAACAAGTATGAAGTTAATACACTAGAGATTACAATTCCCAGTGCAGAAGCACCAGTAAGCACTAACGAGTTCTGCTACATGGTGAGAAATAGACTGCTGTAGGTATGGGACAGCTACCCTCAATCCACTATTAAACACATCGCGTGTAGCTGATTACAATGCATCAGTACGCAAGGTTAGAATAGTGGTTATTAGATGATATAATAAGATGCAGACACATCTTCAAATGACTACAATTAGACTCACAAATAACTGAAAACATACATTTGAATTATTATTTCATCAAACAAGTCTGGTTGAAGAAAACGGTTGGTTTTGTTGGGGAAAATTAATTTTACTCACGTTTCTATAATCTTGGAGATGTAAACCACCTGATACTTTTTCAATTAAGACAGAACCAAAACGGTTGGTTTCTACAACATGTGCTTCTAAAATTTGTCCTAAACTCTTATCTAACCATGCTGAGATTGCTGTTTTAGCTCAACTTTTTTTGGCTTCAGAAAAGTCACACAGCTACAAATCACTGAAAAGTCCAAATGGTTATAAACAGAGTACTAGAGAGTATTCTATCATAACATGCAAAATAAATACTTTCCATAAATAAACAATGTTGTACAGTTTTAAATCACCTGGTATGCTAAGTTCACAAAAGCCTTATAAATCATTACTGTTCTAATTTAAATAATAATGAAAATGACAATAAAGCTACCTCCCCAGAAACATTCACTCAGAAGTAGTACCCAACAACAAAGAATGCAGTAAAATATCCAGACATTTGCAACTGAGGAATATGCCTCTCTGGACATCTTGAAAAAGAGAAGTGTCTTCAACAATGACATACATGGGGTGAGCTGACACAAAAGCAAGTAGTGCTGTACTATGTCACACTTCTGTGCTGTGGTTACAGTGCAATTACAGAAAAATAAAATAATGATTATCTCCATATTGAAGCTAATAAGAACCCATTTTTGGGATCATACTTATAAAGTAAGCTAAAGGAAAAAAATAGCAGATGTCTATGGCATCTGAAACTGCATAAGCAGCAAATGGCAAACAGGTAATAACACTGACAACTGTGGGACTGTTAACTTTGTGTAACAGTCAGAGCATGGCAAAGAGGAAGCTAAGCACTTCTAACATTAATAATTCACATTGTTATACTATTTTGCTTGTTTACTCAACTGTATTACTTCTGATAATGATGCTGGACTTGCAAATTAAAAAAAAATGTAAAATATACATTTTAGCTATCTAAAACACTTTTACTATGTAAAATCAGTTTTAACGAGTGCATTTTATGTACTAAGAGTTTTGGGAAATAAATTCTTTGTGAAGTTGGTAATAAACCCCATTGTTGAAAAAAATGATGCTAGTTCTCTAGATCTATATGTTGCCCACAATTTGTTGTGCTTGACATAACAAAATATCAGTACAAAATCTGTAATTATAAAGTACTTAATGCACACTGATTATCCTGTTCAGATCTGACAGAAGATTTGGTTATTTTCTCATCCAATCCAACTGTGAAAAGTTTATTTTCAAAAATCTGTACATGCAGATTAATTTTTCAACAGAAGCATGGGCAGTATCCATCCCACATACCCCAGTCACCATCTCTTCTTAAGATACTCTACCCTTTATCTACTTTAAACCCCTTTCATATTTCACTCAAAAAAAAAATCAGCAAAAACAATGTGATGATAAGGAGCTATTCAGCATCCTATGGTGATGTTCCATGCAAAGCTAACCCTTTTGGTCCTTACCTGTACTCATATGGCTTCTTTTCACTATATCAAGTTCCCACTGTCAGCCTTATGCTAACCTCAATCACATACTGCATTCCTGCCAGCAGTTACTTCACATCTCCATAACTAATGCCACTTGTCACATATCTATGGTGACACAAGTAGAATGTGCTTTGCTCCAAAGTGCCTTTTAGCCTGTCATCATAAAGAATACAGATAGAGTAACATTTCAGATATTCCACAAATAGTTCTCAGTGTCAAAAACTGAAATATGTTTTACCCACAACTGATCTTTAATAAAATTAAATTTTTATTGCTGTCAAAGAAAGTTAAGATTTATTATACATGGTGCACAAATGCAACAGCATCCTTAAGAAATCCGACATCCTAAAGGTGGGGGTTACAAAATTAAAGCCTGGTCAGTTACTTTTAATGGAGAACTTACTCACTCCGCAGCACTTCATCTGGCAAACCACTGATTGATCAAAGCTACTTTAAATCAGTATCCCAGCATTTGCAGTAAAGGTAACAGTAAATGGGGAAGGTAGGCTTTGAGTAGGGTAAGGGCTTTTGTGGAGATACCATTTTCAAATATCTTTGGGTCAACTGAAATTCTGCCTTTGGCCTGGTCACATGCAAACTATCGATCCTAAAAGTATGTTGCTTTTTCTCAGTTAAATGCACAAATTTAGTAAAAAAAACAAAAAAACAAAAAGTACCATCAAGATCTCTGTAATACTGGCAAGTAAAAACACTACCAGTGGGCACCATTATTATGACAAACAATAAAATACTCTGCAGCAGTGATTGACAGCATGCTCATATTATTTACTGGTTCAGCAAATCAGTTAACTGCCCATGCTGTGCTACAAATGTCTGGATGCAGGCTAGAAGTAAAGTAGTGTAGATATGTCATGCAGGCTCACGGACACTCAATTTGTGTTTGTCTGATTATGGGACATCATCAGTCAGGAAAAGCACAGGTTTAGTGGATGCCTGTACTGTACTGCTGCTTGCTCTCCAGAAATAGACAAACTCTTGAGTAGGCTGAACACTTATCATTTGTTTGTGTTATACGGCTTTAAAATACAATAGGGTGTACCTTTTGTGGCTGAAATTGTGTCAGACACACACAGCTGTAACCACTGCACTTTTCCCAATTTTTCTTCTCTTCCATCTCTGACATATAAACTTTAATCAGGTTGTAACTCTCCAAATCAAGAACTCCAAAGGTGATATTTGATAAGGTGTTGTAGTTTTTTTCCAGTTTTCATGCAAACTTGTATTTTAGCTTAACTCCAACTTACCCTGCCATGGTTGGTAAAAGGATTGTTCCTAAAATGGCCAGCTCCAGACTGGTTTTCACTCCATTCACCCTTACTTCTCTTGAGCTCACGCCTCAACCCTACATCAAAATTCCCACTTACCCCACGTACTTACAATGAATGTATACCTCACTGTCTCTCATCCCCACCCAAATCCAATCTATGGATAATCACCCCTACGAACTCTCACACATTACTAGCTAATTTCTCCATAAACACCCCCATAACTACATCCACCCACTTATGCTCTTTTTCCCACCCAACCAACCTTCCCATCTCCAACACATAATCAAACACCAGTAACCCGATTCTAAACATCCATCAAAAACTCTCTTCTTTAATTAATCTTCTTATACCTACTGCCACACATTTTCTTTCTTTCTCTCCCCCAACACATTCTTATACCTATAACATATATGTTCTCTGATCCTGCATAATTTCTTATTGTTAAATCTACTTCTAAGTATTTTCATTAGATCTTCTACAGTAAATACTTAACAGCACCTTGGCCCAATCATGCAGCCAAAACTACACTCTTACTCAACTTCTCTCAAAACAGCACTACACCCACATCCCACTCTTTCAATTTTCAGTCTAATTTCTTAACTCCTAATTAAATAAACTATCACAACTTTTCTTTTCTTCGTCCAACTAGTTTCTCCATGATTTCAATAACCATGGTCTACAGACAATTCATCATATTGTTTATCATCCTACATTAGCTCACATGGCATCCTTCTATCTCCATATCCAAATCACACCAATCCAAAATGTATGCACCAACTCCCAAAGCTCAGAGACTACTAACACAAATTGTTGTCATATTATAACACTTGCCTTGTTTTCCACATCCACTATTCTCCTCCTTAAAGATAAGTTACACTTTTATAATCCCTCCTCTTAAAAATAATACAGAAATACTATCTCAAAATAAAATATTTCGCTCCTATCATCTCTCACCTCCAAACTTAATAGTAAGCAGGGCATATATCTCAACCCTAGCCCAACATAGATCAAGCAACATTCTCCCGCAAACCTCACACAAGACTCCAATATTCTTACTTACCACTACTCAAATAATTCTGCTTTACACAGCTGCAATAAACCTCCAGGTTCACGTCTAGCCATTCTAATACTCCCCTGACATAGTCGTATTTACTGAGACAAAGCTAAAGCAAGAAACTGAACATGAAGAAATCTTACCCCAGGCTAGAAAACACAAAGGGCCAGGCAAAGTAGCAATCATGTACAAAAAACATATTACAACTTCAGTGCAACCCTTCTAACCACCCAAAATTCAACAAAGATGAAACATTACTTACATCCCTTAAGCGGAACAATCATAAATATGTGTGCATAGCAGGTACCTACATATCCACAGGGAAAAAAAAAACATCACTACTGCAGAAGAATTCTTCTGATGGGTCTCTTCCAGCATTCCTCATGAAAAATTCTGAATGCTTTTAACATTAACTCACTCTCAGTTACTTCCGACTGTCCCACTAATTTATAAACTATTATGGTCTCACACAAGTAGTCTACACTCCCACTTACTTTAACAAAAACAATGACAAAGGATTAATTATTGACTTGATTCTTAAATACTCAACAAATAAAATAAATTTGTCAGGCTCACTGGCTGACTCCCTAAGTGACCACTTACCCATGTATATTATTAGTAAACAAACTATTCTCCATAAAGAATATCACCTTAATGTTTTTCTTTACCTCTCCCATTACCAAATAATTACTTTTACCTTTACTTTAAAGCTCTATAACTGGAGCTCCCTGAAATATCTTCCTCTTTATAAGATCATTTCAGAATTCAATAAACATTCCTAAACATTCTAATTGACCTTGTTTCACTTAGAAAAAAGTAGGTTAATGCCAAGCTTGCCCCTTGGTTATCTAGAAGTAATAAATAACTAACAAGAATAAGAGATTAAGCATACAGAATATGGTCGTTGAACAAAACCCAATCTAATCTGTAACACTATAGATAACTTAGGAAAATGCTAAATACATCATGATTGACAAAAATGTCTATACACATCTCCAAGGCACTAACCAAGAAAATCCTACAACCTATTGGTCCTCTATAAATGGATCTATATTAAATCAGTGAATGCTGATTTATCGACCCTGTAAAAGTGAAAGCTTATAACCCCGAATACACGGAACAGCAATTTTTTTCCCAGGGAAAAATCGCTGGGCCATTTTCGGGACTTTGCCATTTCCTTCACTGTGGTGCGATCTCGAAGTTGGTATATTTAAGTAGGGGTGAACCCCCCCCCCCCACACACACACACACTTTATTTAGTGTTTTTAAGTTTTTTTTTTTTTTTTTGTGGAACAGCAAATTTTTTTCCCTGGGAAAATAAATCGCTGTTCTGTGTGTTAGGGGTTTCGATTTTAAAGGGTTGATAAATCAGCGTTCGCTATTTTAAGCGTTTGCTGATTTAATATAGACCCCTATAAACCAGCTTTTTAAACCAGGTCATATTACTCAATCATCACCACCCTTGTCCATTCATTTTAAGTCTGGAAATATCCCCAATGTTTTTAAATCTCATTTCATTTAGTCAGTTATTCATTACTCAATAATCCAAACATTACCCCACTAGCTCCATTATAACTTAATAGCAAAAAAAAAAAAAAAAAAAAAAAAAAATATATATATATATATATATATATATATATATATACACACACACACACACACACACACATGCTATAACCTGCTCCTACTTAATACTTCTCTCAAAACTAAAATCCCCAACACTTGCACCTGAAAATCAAACTGCAAAATTTAATAAAACTGCAGCAAAGGCAAATGCTTGCCCTATTTCTATCCTAATAAATTGTTCTGAGAGTGCTATGAACTAGATATCAAGAAAAAAAAATGTATATCCTGCCTTTACACAAAGGTGGCATATCTACTGAAACCACTAATCACTGGCCAATTGCTATACTAACCCCTATCCAAACTGCTTGAAAAAAAGGCATTCAAACCCAGTTACTTCATAGGATCACAGGAAGTTACTAGGCTAATAGCCCTAGGGCCCTTACAAGCCTAGTCAAGTTCTACCCTTATTTCCACGATCAGCACTTATTGTCCATGCCCATCAGGGACAAAGGTGGAACCCCTGGGGTGAATTTACGGTTACCCATCCAATCATCGAGATTGTGTTTGAAGATGGCCAATGAAGTTCTCTGTTTGACATGAAGTGGGAGTCTGTTCCAAAGGTGTGGTAACCTCTGGGAGAAAAATCTGTCTCTCCAGCAGGTTCTATTAATTTCACATACAAGGTTAAGGTCTTTAGAGCAAGTAACCTGTGCACAATTTAACTTACAGAGATGCAGCATTTCCAAAAAACAGAGTCAGAGAGTGTCTTGTACGCAAGGCAGAGACAGCCTCTGAGTAGTCTGTATGAAACAGAATAAAGTGCCAGTGATTTCAGATGATCCACATATGACAGACATTGAAGACCTTGAATTTTCATTGTGAGGAACCTTTGTGGTTTTCTTCAGTTGTTGCAGGTGCTCGGAAAGGTATATAAAAGGGGCATTGTACTCAATTACTGATCTAATAGGGAAGACTACAGGGAGGTTATAACTTCTTTTTTTCTGATGGCAATGCGCTTACTTATGAGATGAGCAACACAGAATGCCCTACTTACCACTGGGAAGACATGCTGGTTCAAGGTAAGGCTGCTGTCAACCTGTATGCCTAGGTCTCTCATCACTGAGTGCGTACTTAAGGTATTGCTATTGATGTGGTAGTTAGCAGGAACATCACCCTTAGCAAAAGGGATGATAATACATTTTTTGCATTGAGTTTAAGGCCAAGACTTTGGCACCAATTGTTTGTTTGTGTAAGACCCTCTTGTAGGATGTTGACATCATTTGGAGATTCTATGACCATTCTCAGTTTGCAATCATCAGCAAACTTTGTCAGTCACAGACCTTTAGTTTTTGCTTGTACTTCGGAGAAATAGATTCCAAATAGTAGAGGTCCCAGGACTGATCTTTGTGGAACACCATTGGTTACAGGTCTGCTGTTGGTGGTGGTTTCCACTATTTTGTCTATATTGGCTCTAGTTAGCGACCCATCTAATGCTATAAGGGTTGATACCTAGCTGGATGAGTTTGTCAATGATGCCAGAGTGGTGGATAGTGTCAAATGCCTTGGTAAGTCTAGGTAGGCTGTATGCACAGATTTCCCCTCGTACACAGCCTTGGTGACTGTCTTAAAGAAGTCCACCAGGTTTAACAGGCATGACTTCCCTTTGATAAATACACTGAGTAGGGTCAAGTGTTTGGTGATTACCTATATCTTTATTGATAAGGTCCATGATGATTCACTCCATGGCCTTGCAGATAAGGCCAGTCAGGCTAACAGGTCTATAGTTCCCATGTACAGGGGAAGCACCACCTTTGGACAAAGGAATAATGGTGGCCATTTTCCATTTAACTGGGATGAATCTGGTACATAGATTATGACTGAAAAGAGTACCCAATGGTGTTGCTATTTCTTGTTGGAGCCCATATAGGACGCAGCCTGGCATGTTATCAGATCCCATAGATGGTGTGTTTTTGGCCTTAGAGAGGGCATTTACAACCTGCTCTTTAGAGATACAAGGTAGGGGACAGGTGGTAGGGATGTCATGAGGTACATGTGGAGGGGGTATATGGAAATTAAGTTTTCACAGAACCTGTCAGCCAACGGGTTAGCTATGTCCACAGGCTCAGTATATGTGGTATCATTAATTACTAGTTCGGCACAAGTCTGGGCCTTTCCTTTTAGGTGATGGATATAACTAAAGAATGCCTTATGGTCGTCTTTAGTTGAGGAAGCTAATTTGGATTTACAGTTTGCTTTGTAGGACTTCACAAGAAGTCTTATTCACTTGTTTAAGCTGAGGAGGGAGTGTTTCTAGTTTAGGGCTTGCCCCCTCTTACTCTTTGACAGCAATTTCTTCCTGTTATTTTAAAGTCTGTTAATGGCAGTTGTCCACCAGAGAGGTTTGCTCTCCCTTGAGGAGCTTGTTTTGGTCCTATCAGGTTTGGCTGAGTCAATGTAGTTATACAGGTGTTTGTACAAAGCACTGGTGTAGAACTCGGCATAGTTGTCAGTTCCATCTGAGGGGGAAGTGCATTGAAGCTTTTTATACCATCCCTTAAGAGGTTGTAATTTGCTTTACATATCATTCAAAATTCTCTTCTTTCCCCATCACAGTGTGTTTTTTACCCTTATCACAGAACCATCACAGCACTTCTAAGTTTCATGAATACAGTCAATATACAATAGAAATGCAGGTAACACTTACCTGCTTTCTTTCCTGATCTATCCAAGCCTCTGATACAGTCTATCACCACCTTCTTCTCCTCACACTCTCTAAACTTGGACTTAATATCTCATCCTTATCCTGCTTTCATATAGCTCTCTCCAATAGATCTCAGTCACTTAAGTGGCAGAATGAATTCTCCTTTTCCCTTCTAGTATTAGTAAGTGTTCTCCATCTTTGGTCTTATTCACTTCAATACATTCATTAATGACCTCCATAGAACGGCCAGAAGTGCTACTATTGTTCAATATGCAGATGACTCTACCATCATTTGCTCTGCACAAAAAGCAGACAATCTATAAAAACTCATCCAGGAGGCTTTCGGTTCTTTAGAAACCTGGCTATCAAATTCACAATTATTTCTTAACCTCAACAAATCCAAATGAGTACTTTTCACCCTCAAACAACTAACACCCCAGAACAATAATTTTTCATATAACCTCTCAAACAGTACTAAGACTGAAATTGTCTCAAATAAAAAATTACTTTGAGTCTACAAAGATGAAGACGTGATATTTGACATCCTTAAAAAACACATCATAAGGCGAGTTTCCTCAATATTGTTTAAAAATTATCTATCTGACCCCTCCAGGAAGCATCTTACCTGTGCACTCCTTCTCTATACTGCTCCTACACTAACACGCAATCTACCCAACTAAGCACACAGCAGCAATGCTATATGAACACAAATTGTAAAAGAATGCAAAAATATTCTGTTTAAATCAATGCAAAGGGAAACCAACTTTTAAGACTGGTCCAGCAGAATCTCATGTAGCATTGGAATCACTACTGCAAACAACTATGAAGACTAAGCTGAACTTAGAGGGGCATGAATCCCAGCACAGCTGACTAAACATCAAGCTAGATATGTGAGGGACAGGGGCTATGCTACTTGAACCTACACCTTCATCCCAAACTGATATGTTGGCCACCAGAGGGATGATCTTTTGATTCGCATCACTGGTTCCCAAGAAAATAAATTAAAAAAAAAGTGTTCACAAATCTGACTCACTACATTAGCAAAATACAACAAGGGTATATAGGAAATATACACTGCTGTGCTGGGTATAAATATATGTTGCTGTACTGGGTTTGGATTTCTAATATCCATACCCAGATTAAGACTAGACAACGATCATGTAGAGAGCCAAGTTTCTGGCCTAGAATGAAAGGCACTTTTCTCAACACTCTTTGTGTGAACCATACTGTCTTTCAATGCCTTTTACTCAAGGCAACTGCCTTTGAACCAAACTATTAATTTCAGACACATACACACACACACACACACACACACACACACACACACACACACACACACACACACACACACACACACACACAAACTTACTTCCCAGGGAAGGCTTTAAAAGTTCTCCAACTCCCCACAGTTTTCATCCAGGCAAGGTGGTACTGCCACCACTTCATATTATTGCACTACAGACCCACCAGCTACAATGCTACTCTTGATTTATGGTCAAATAAAATAACAATAAGCAAACATGGTAATTTGTTAATCAATCTGGCCAGTTATAGGCTGACACCAATAACCTGAATACTTCTTCTACTAAATAATAACCTTGCCTCAGATAATAAATATAATATACATAAATGCATGCTACAAGATCACCAAACGAAAAAAAAACTTTATTTAAACAGTAAAGAAGACTGTCAATGCAGATTAAATATGCAAAGGTCAAGGCAGTGCACATGGAATATAAAAATAACAGTCAGTTATACAAAACAGAATATTTACAGAAGATTCTGATCTATAGTTAAGTACACACCCTGTCTGTTACTGAAGAAATATTGGGCATAACTTTTATAAGTTAGTAAAATTATGCAATATAAAATTCAAATAGCAGATCTTCAAAGCTGTGTCTACAAGTTCTCCCATGCAAAGATTAGAATAACTTTACATTCAACTCTAAATATATGTGTCTTAACTGGTTTCTTCTGTTCACACAGAAAACTGTGTGTGTGTGTGTGTGTGTGTGTGTGTGTGTGTGTGTGTGTGCGGTGGGGGGGGGGGGGTACCATCACATTACATCACTTACTCAAAGAAAACAAGTTATTCCACCTTCAGACCTGCACAGGAAATGGAGTAGTTTCTCGTGAACAAGAGCTTATGACATCATCCGTTTCCCACAGGCAGAAAACAAAAGAGAAAAAAAACACACTATTTCTTATCTGTCTATTAACTGTTGTTTGAATTAAGCATTTTCGCAGCTCTAGCCAGCTGTCCATTGGAAGTAAACTGTTACTACATTGTATGGTTTTTTAGCTTAATGACACAGGATGAGCAAGAAGCTGCATTTAATATTTCAGTTACAAATTCCTTACATTTCTTTTACTTTCATCTCCTTTTTCATTTCCAGTGAAAAAGTCACACATTCGCAGGTTCACAAAAGATGATTACTATGCTAATGATCACACATCTCTCTTTCCAGACTAGCCATGTTTCCCCAATGTGTCCGACAAGATCTGATACCCAATTCTTGTTTCAGGGGGGCCTATGTAGGTGTAGGCATGTGTGGTTAAGTATTTATCGGCTGCCTCTCTTTACTAGAGACATAGGAGCTAGACCAGGGGTAAATGTCCAATTTCTCGTCCAATGGTCGAAATTACACTTGAATTAGGTTAGGGAAGAACTCTGCTTCACATGAATGGAAAGCCTGATCCAGAGAAGGGTTAATCTCTGAGGCACACACCTACTTCTCCAACTTGTTCTATTTATGCTGCAGATGAGGTTTAGGTCCATAGATCAGGTAACTCTGAGGCTGTGTTTAGATGTGCAACAAGTCCATCAGAGCAGGGTCAGAGGATGCTTTGTAGGCCAGGTATAGATTATCTCTTCACAATCTACAAGAGGCTGAACACAGTACTAGAGGTCTAAGGAGGTCCATAAAGAACATGTGGTTTAGGCCACATAATCATTCAGGGAGGAACTTCTGTGGAGGCTCCAGTTGTTGCATCTGCCTGGTCATAAACATATCAAATGGGGACATTGTACTCAATGACTGGTCTGATAAGGGCTAAGTACAAAGGAACAATGACATCCATGGACCTTGATGCCATACCTTTGCTTATAATTTGTGCAATATAGAATGATTCCTTACTATCATAGACACATGATGGTCAAAGGCAGGGTTACTCTCTTGATGTGTTGCCAATCCCTGGTCACTGGGTCTATTGTTAGGGGTTTATTATCAATGTGGCAGTTTCCATGGAGAGCCATCATCCGAAAGGAAACTATTATGCATCTCTTTGCATTGAGGTTTAGACCATGGCTCTGGCACCAGTTATTAGTGTGCATCAGGCTTTCTTGGAGGGTATTTGTATCATTGGAGGATTCTCTGACTGTGCCTAGTTTGCACTTAACTGCAAACTTGGTCAGCCATAGGCAATGGACATTGGCCTTGACTTCTGATAAGTAGATGCCACAAAGGAGCATCCCCAGCACCAAACCTTGTGGGACTCCACTACTGATTAGCCTGTTTGTACAGGTAGATGTCCCTATCCTAACCTTCATGATTCATACCTGTGGGCCAGCTCGTTATGCAGTGGGTGACATAGGGGTTATAAATAATTTTGAGAGTTTGTTTACAATGACTGAGTGAGGTATTGTGGCAAATGCTTTGACCACATCAAAGGAAGCAGTATGCAACATTTTGCCCTGATCCATTACTTTGGTGGCCTCCCTCAAGAGGTCCATCACGTTGAGTAAGCATGATCTGCCTTTAACATACCTAAACTCGGTTGGAAACAACATCTTAAGGTTTCATCATTTCCACAATAATTCTTTTCATGACTTTGCATGTGAGACCAGTGGGATTTATGGGTCTGTAGTTACCTTGGTCCATAGATGACCCACCACCCTTGTACAGATGGATGAAAGCTGCAGTCCTCCATTCGCTTGGCATGAAGCCTGTCTGAAGGCTGTGGTTAAATAGTGATTCTAGTTGTCTTAATAAGTCCTGTTTCCCACTATTAAGGAAGCATCCTGGGATATTTCTGTGGCACACTGATGCAGTCTTCTTGGACTTGGAAAGTACATCGAAGATCTGTTCTCTAGTGATAATTGAGTGAGTTATGGCTAATGATATTAGGGAGAGTTTGGGATAGAGAAGAAGGTAAAACTGGAACTAAATTTGATGGCCAGCGATTTGTTAAATCTTCTGGCTTAGTATAAGTGCCATCATTTACAATTAGTTTAGCACATTGCTGTTCACTGCCTTTGAGGTTTTGCATTAGATGAAGACTGTCTTGACCTGGGAAGTTATTTTGACTTCAAATTTGAGTTTGACAGATTTGATTAGCCTCCTGAGTTGCTTGTTTAGTCTGAAGAAGGAGTTTTTACATTGCAGGGTATTGCACTTCCTAAGTTATTGTACTGAACACGTAGATAGAACAAAACTCTGAGAACAACAGTTGTCACAGAAACACAGAACTTTAATGAAGCTTTCGGGCTCTCAACCCTTCATCAGCATTATACAATATACAATTTACATCATTTAAATAGAGGAACAGTTAAAATAACATGATCAACCAGCCAATGAATTTTAAAAAGTTTTTTAAAAGGGAAATGTTTAAAACATGAGAATATATGCAAATAGTGTGTTGTGCATAATATATTACTTAAATAATATTCTATAAGTTATTTAATTGGCGTTTAACTAGTATTGGTTTTATACTAGTAGTGTTATTTAGTCCTGGTGGAGTTTCAGCCTGTAGTCTTATTATCTACTCTAGTTCTCTTGTTTCTACAAGGTTATTTATATCACCCCCCCCCCTCATACCCACTTGTATTGCATCTATACATCTGAATCTAAAAGTATGTGTATTGAACTCATATATATGCTTATATAGGGCATTGGTCTGTATTTGTCTGTTTATTTCAGACCTATGTTCAATTATACGGTCTTTCAACCTCCGTATAGTCTTCCCTACATAAAATGCTTGACAGTTCACACAAGTGGCAAGGTAGATAATCTTTGTGGTGTTACAATTTGCATTGACATGAAAATAAAATTTCTTATGTGTTGTGGGGTGTATAAAAATATTGTCCCCTTCAAAAATATCAGCACAGCAGGTGCAGTTATAACATTTATAGGTCCCTTTATTACTGTAACCAACATTGTGCCATAGATGCAAATCATGGTAATTTAATGCCTATTAAAAAGAAGGAAACAATATTAAGATATACAACAACCTTCTCAGGTTATTCTAATAAAATTAGTAACATAATACATAAAAATTGGCCTATACTTATGGCTATGCCAGAGTTAAGTGTTATAGTAGGATCCAGACCTAGTTTTGCTTACAGAAATAACCAATCTATGAAAAACATGTTGTGTTATAAGGATTTTGACATAAGGCACAATGTTGGTTACAGTAATAAAGGGACCTATAAATGTTATAACTGCACCTGCTGTGCTGATATTTTTGAAGGGGACAATATTTTTATACACCCCACAACACATAAGAAATTTTATTTTCATGTCAATGCAAATTGTAACACCACAAAGATTATCTACCTTGCCACTTGTGTGAACTGTCAAGCATTTTATGTAGGGAAGACTATCTGAGGTTGAAAGACCGTATAATTGAACATAGGTCTGAAATAAACAGACAAATACAGACCAATGCCCTATATAAGCATATATATGAGTTCAATACACATACTTTTAGATTCAGATGTATAGATGCAATACAAGTGAGTATGAGGGGGGGTGATATAAATAACCTTGTAGAAACAAGAGAACTAGAGTGGATAATAAGACTACAGGCTGAAACTCCACCAGGACTAAATAACACTACTAGTATAAAACCAATACTAGTTAAACGCCAATTAAATAACTTATAAAATATTATTTAAGTAATATATTATGCACAACACACTATTTGCATATATTCTCATGTTTTAAACATTTCCCTTTTAAAAAACTTTTTAAAATTCATTGGCTGGTTGATCATGTGATTTTAACTGTTCCTCTATTTAAATGATGTAAATTGTATATTGTATAATGCTGATGAAGGGTTGAGAGCCCGAAAGCTTCATTAAAGTTCTGTGTTTCTGTGACAACTGTACTTCCTAAGTTATGCCATGATTGTCTTCCTTTTGTTATACAAACTTTGTGGGGATTCCAACAAGGTGACACATTTTGCGAGTGTCTTGTGCTAATTTTAGATAGGTGCAGCCATTAATATGACTGCAAAGAGTTTCTGTGAACAATTCTGTATAGGCAGTGATGTTCTGTGTGTGTGTGTGTGTGTGTGGGGGGGGGGGGGGGGGAGTGTTGAAAGTGTGCCAGGGTGAAACTTAATAGTATAAAGTTCGCCTTAGAATAATTCCTCAACGTTCCAGGATAGCTAGGGCCATTTGTTTTATTTTTATTTTAAAGGAGACAGCTTTATGAAATGACCTGACCAATGGAGTCATTACTCTTAGGGAAGGGTGTGCAAAGTTCGCCAGTGTTTGTGTGGTGCAGGTCATGGATGTTAGTGCCCCTAGTAGGTATGCTGACTAGCTGGTCTAGGGAGTTTGTGTTAAATTCCAAAAAACTCTGTTTTTTATGTCTGTATACAACAGCATTATTGCATGTATTATTGCAAATCTTATAACAACAACAACTTATTTTCGAACTGTTGTTGTTACCATGGGTTTACTAATAACAATGCATTACAGCAAAAGCAAAGCCAGTCCCCATTCAAATGTTATCTTTCTACCATTTTATCACAATAACGATTTGATGACACAATGTATAACAGGGAAGGTAAATATATAAATATATTCAGATTATGTTCAACATAAAGGTTTAGGACAGCCACCTACTATAGAGCTTCAATATACAGTTGTAGTCTGGATTCTCTTACTTTCCACATGCTGACAGTAACCCTTAATGGCTTAATTGTTTGGTGTTACCAGATCAACTCTGAAGAGCGGCATTTATGTCTAGTGAACTTTTCATGTTAATAAAAGAAAATAAAAACATAACTTGCATAACTTTTAGAACTTCAACTGTGAAACCTTGAATAAAAAAAGTCTGATGAATTACACTACCAAACACAAATGACCAAAACACACAAGGGTAAATCTTAAACTGTAAGAGGTATACATACAGAAATTGCAGCTGTAGTGACTTCAGGAGTCAAACAGTCATTGGCATGTTGATCCTCAACATTTTGTTGCTTAGACACTTGGCGCTCACACAATGGGAACTCAAGAGACATGTACAAAAGTCATCTTTAGCAGATGATGTGGTAATGAAAGTGACCACAACTTTTGTGCAGCACTTTCATTTAATTCATTTTAACCCTGCCATGTCTTCAACTGGCAGATGATGCTTTCATTTTTCAGAACACTTTTTCCAGAATAATGAAGGCAGTAGAACAAAACCACATCTTCTCCTTTGCTACTACAGTTCTAATTTCACATTGACCATGTGTATGTATGTGTGTTTGTGTGTGTGTTTTTTTTTTTTGGGGGTAGGTATTTCTACTACCTTCTTTCAGTGAAACCAAGTTTCACAGTCTGGAGGGCAATGCAGTTACCATCTTTCCTGTTTCACAGAGAGACGCACAGATTCCAACTCTGTTCTGTCTTACTTGTATTTAGTCTATTTCTTCTCTGGGCAGTTGTTTTCAGACAGCATCTTACCACCACCACCATTCAGTCCTTAGATTTTAACCTTTGTTTTTTCCCCTTTAACCTTCTTCTGTTCCCACTGTATGCACCCAGAGTGATTTCTCCACACACAATACATTGTGCCATCCTAACACTAACAAACCTTTTAAAATGAAATAACATATTTTCTGTAGCGAATGTTACCAACTTCTGCTTCTTGTGACAAGTGTGACCACCTGGTAATACAGCACGTTTTCCAAACTTCCTGTGTCCTCTGGTGCAATTCCTTAGTGGACCTAATAAAACAGTTTTTTTATGCAAGGCAGTCAAAAGACCTGGAAGAAAAACAGAAATTCCATCCAAATTCATTAAGTTAATGTTGCTTCTCTAATGCTGGTGCAGTCACTCCTTGTTCCAGTACTTGGACCAGTATAAAATGTGTACAGATTTTCAAAAGGCACTAATTTTTTCTCCAGAATGGTAAAATTTGACTTTCCTAGAACTTTTTTTAAACATTTTCTGCAGCACTAGGTAGACATGTAGCAATTAACAACACTACTATATTTAATGAGCAAGAACTTCTGCCTTACCTTTACAGTTATTACAGTAAAACAATGTTTCAGGAACACATTCAATGCATGAATGTGCTCATGACTGTGACAGAAATATTGTTTAAGTGTTATTAATGGAGTTAGTTATTTGTTCTTCATGTGATCCAGGAACGTTGGTTAAAAATTATCAGCAGTATTGGTGATAAAGGTTTATTGGGGTCCATTAATATGCGGAGTTACGTACATGCTTACTAAACAATGGAGACTCATAGTTTTTGGAAAGCTCTTTCCTTAAAAAAAAAAAATGAATTACAGCTTTCCTCTCTTTAACATGACAGTCACATTAGAATTCTGGAAATGTACAGCTTTACCTGTGAACTTAGTTACAGCCATATAGAGCGTCAGTCTTAAAACATCCTTAATATACTGATGTAAAATGCCTCATGTTTACTGACATGCGGCGTTATATAACATGATCTCAACAATGTGAAAGCTTATTCAAGGCATTTTCTTTAAATTACAGAGAGAATGAGAACACCAGATTATTATATTTCGTAGGGAAGTCTTAAGTTTTTAAGTCTGTTCCTACACACAGCCATGATGGTATGTTTTCCATTCTATGTTCAAACTAAATCTGAATACGTGTGCCATTAGTGTCTACTCACATTTAACTCAGAAGGCAGTCAGGACAGAAATAGCTTCTGTGACTCACACACACAGCATTCTTGGCCTTGCTGACTGTACTTTCATTAGCCTTTAATACCATCACTTGTCCAGTCGACAGATGCCTTTTCCCTGAATGAAAGTTTACAAAGGTACTGCTTCCAGTGCTATTATGAGAAAATAGGGTGAATCATTAGGATTGCCAGGCTGCATGTGTATGTGTGTGTTTGTGCTTAGTAAAACTGCCTATGTTAAAAACAGAGATAAGAAATGTTGACTGTCATTTCCAGTAAAACGGAAAACAAAACAGTAATATTTTGACATGCATTCCAATGTCAGCAAGGAAGGTAATTCAGTCTCTTTTGGGAAACCCCATCACTCCATCACTGTTATTTAAGGAAGAAAAATGTGTATGTGGGCTCAAACTTGGTATGTTCTGTTTTTATATGAACACACAAGCTTTGGAATTGCTATCATACTTATTGAAAATATTAACCAAAACAAATTAGGCTCATTAAAACTCACTCTGTCATTCTTCCAGATATATTTTGCAGTTCCCTTCATATGATGCATACTCTGCTGGTTAACTATAAGAAATACATGCATTAAGAGACTATATTTTGTTAGTGCAAACTACTGTGCTATTACTACATGCAGTCCTAGACTGCAGACTAAATGCTTATAACATGAAATTAAACTTTTACATACATCTCTGTATCTTTATAATACACACACGCAAACTACTGTGCTATTACTACATGCAGTCCTAGACTGCAAACTAAATGCTTATAACATGAAATTAAACTTTTACATACATCTCTGTATCTTTGTAATACACACAAACTACTGTGCTATTACTACATGCAGTCCTAGACTGCAAACTAAATGCTTATAACATGAAATTAAACTTTTACATACATCTCTGTATCTTTATAATACACACACGCAAACTACTGTGCTATTACTACATGCAGTCCTAGACTGCAAACTAAATGCTTATAACATGAAATTAAATTTTTACATACATCTCTGTATCTTTATAATACACACACACACACACACACACACACACACACACACACACACACACACACACACACACACACACACACACACACACATCTACATCCTACTCATATCTTTATATATGCATATAAATCAATATGTGGGACTATTTCTAAATTTCATAGTTTCAAAAAAACTGAATTTCTTATGGACGAGACCAGATCATCAAAGTTTTGAGACTTTGAACCATTTAAATGGAGATTGACGTACAGCGCAGAATGGTGTATATGCTGTTTTCTTCGCTGAAGTGCAATCTCAGAGTTGGTATATTTAATCAGCAGGGGGTGTGGGGGCACAGGAGGCATGCCCCTGCGAAAACATAAAAAAAAAAAAAAAAAAAAGATTTTATTTTTTTATTTACATTTCGCAGTTTCAAAACTTTGATATTAAGATCTCGACTATAAGAAATTTAAAATTTTGAAACTTCAAAATTTAGAAGTAGACCCATATATAAGATACTCACTCCTTTCTCCTCTTGTCCCCCAAAAAACTAATTTTTGTATGGCACGCTGGTACCCTGTGAACAAAAGGCGAAGTCCAGCTTTCACTTTATTCTCCAAAAGTGAAAAATGTACCACTTTCAGTTTGCACATCTTTATGGTTTACAGCCTCAGGCAGAATAAGTTCCAATAATATTCCCTGCATGGGAAATGTGCCTCACCACAAACTACAGTAGTTCACGTCATCATTTCATACCTAGTGATACCCTCTGCAGTTATCAGGGAATCCAGCTTTCTCTTATTTGTAAACCTTCAAGGTTGCCCACATCTTACAACCTCTAGCCTTAGGTATTGACTAGAGATGACTGAACTATGAAGCTAAACCACAGGGGTGGCACAGTGGTGCAGATGTCAACGTTGTCACCTCACAGCAAGAGGTTCTCCAGTTCAATTTTTGGCTTGATTGCCTTCTGTGTGGAGTCTGACTGTCCTTCTTGCATTTACGTGGGTTTCCTCTGGGTACTCCAGTTTCCTCCCACATCCCAAAAACATGCATCTGGAGCATTTCCCTTCAAGCCTCTGCTGAAAATAGGCTCTGTCCTAGTCGGGCTTTCCCAGTCAACAAATGTTAAATGAAATAAAATAAAACAAGAGGCGTATACTTATTTAAGGACAGTGCACAGAGTCAGGTTAAAATATATAATCCACAAACGTTTTCCTGGACCCTGTCAGGTTTACTTTGTCCAATGTTTTGGGTTTCTGATACCACAGTGGGAATGGACTTCATTCCTAAATCAGAGTATGACTAGAGTGCATGAAATTACTATTGTTTCAGTCCTCTCAGCACCTGCAATGTTCCCAAAATTGGATCCTTCTGTAATTCATAAGGGGTTACATGCACTGGTAAAACAATTAAGTAAATTATTTTTTAATAGAGCACTTGCTGGGTATCTTTCTTCCACATTGTTCTAATTTCTGCCCACATATCCCTGGTATTTTATGACTTTGTGTCTTCCTGTAGGTAAGACATTGTAATCACTGGAAGCAGCAAATTCACTGATCAATGTTACTTTTGCCTTTTTTTCATGGACTATATGTGATTTTTTTTGCATCTATTTTTGAACTGTTGGTAATGGGTAAGTCCATGTGATATAAATTCATCGTTCTCTATAATGTTTGTAGTTCATGTTTCCAGTGCTTCTCATCTATGTCTATACTGCAGCATTTGCACAAATCCCCAGTGCAGCAGTCTTGCCACATTATATAGTATATAGATCTTCTGCCATGAATGAATCACACCCAGCAACAAGATGTTCAAGTATTTCCATTTCTTTTTCAATGGACTTTGTATACCAATGTGTACATAGTCCACTGCCCTGGGCCACCATTATTAACCTTTCGTCTTTTGAATTCAATTCACCTCCACTTAACCATTCTGGCATCAATCCTTGGTCAACATAAAGTTGTTTCAGAAAATCGTTATATTTGGCACTACATTTGTGGACTTTCCAATTTTCTTTCCTTCTCATCTAATGTTTTTGCTTATATTACTTCTTTTGCTTTTCGGCACTTTTAATTGCGGACTGATTTTTGTCTACTACTGGTTTGATTTCCATTCCCACTTTATATGAAATGCTTCTAATATACTAATCAAAGATGTCATCTTGGGTTTCTTCTCCAAATGCGTTAAAACTTTTATTATGTTTGGATCTGATGAGGTCAGCAGAAATGTATGCAGCGTCACGACTGCAGATCTATACATGCAGTCAATTTTGAGACGGTCCATGCCACCTTCAGAGCGAGGAAAATATAATCTTGGAATACACTGCTTTATATATCATTTGAAAGGCATGTTTTCGTGTTCAACTGATCCAGTACTTTTTGGGACCAGTCAATCACATCAAAGCTGCAAGTTAGAACTGGAAGGGCAGATTTTTTTTTTTATACAAAAACAAAAACTCCAGGCTAAAACGATTGTAGAGGCAAAATCTTTATTGAAATGGTAAGCGCTTTTGTGGTACACTAAAAACATATATAAAGCAATAAGCAGCCAATCAAAAGTTACCAAAAAATCATTTGTAAAACAATCAATTATTAAAATAAGTTTAAGATTTCAAACCAACCAGAAGTAACATCATAAATCTGCACTGGCACACAGCCAATCAATAGCAAAAAGGCAGCAAGCACTTGTCTATAGTTGGGGAATATAATATTAACAAAGAATGAAAGAAAACCTTCATCTACATATAAAATCTAATAACCATAGGCAGCTTAGAAAAGGCTTATAAAGGCATGAAATATTCAAAAAACCATGAACAAATGTGCATACTAAAAACATTAATAAAAATATAATAAGGTCAAAAAGGGACTCGTTCCAACACGAGCGCCTAAAAGGAACTCTGCTCCAGTGAACGGGGCAGAGTCTTTAACCGATCGACTCTATTCCTACAGCTAACACCTCCAATAAGGCTTTCTAAAATACTAACCTATCAACAGATGGTAGAGAATGACAGAGCCAGTCAAATGCTACAATAAACAATAGACAAATATGTAAGCTCAACAAGGCTAAGATCTAAAAAATATATGGTGATCAAACATACCTGTTAAATAATTTTCTAAAGAATGTAATACATGCTATAATAAATAGGTATCTATTTGAACATTACAATTAATCTCAATATTACAGCTTACAAATGAGCTGCAGACAATATTCACCTAT
>NC_056731.1:131159804-131184804 GCF_019279795.1 Protopterus annectens | reverse complement strand
TACACATTAACACTGTACTTACATAATTATTAAGCTACACATTAACACTGCACTCACCTAATGATTAACCTACACATTAACACTGCACTTACATAATAATTAAGGTACACATTAACACTGCACTTACCTAATGATTAACCTACACATTAACACTGCACTTACCTAATGATTAACCTACACATTAACATTGTACTTACACAATTATTAAGCTACACATTAACACTGCACTCACCTAATGATTAACCTACACATTAACACTGTACTTACATAATTATTAAGCTACACATTAACATTGTACTTACATAATTATTAAGCTACACATTAACACTGCACTCACCTAATGATTAACCTACACATTAACACTGCACTTACCTAATGATTAACCTACACATTAACACTGTACTTACATAATTATTAAGCTACACATTAACACTGCACTTACCTAATGATTAACCTACACATTAACACTGCACTTACCTAATGATTAACCTACACATTAACACTGCACTTACCTAATGATTAACCAACACATTAACACTGTACTTACATAATTAAGCTACACATTAACACTGCACTTACCTAATGATTAACCTACACATTAACACTGCACTTACCTAATGATTAACCTACACATTAACACTGCACTTACCTAATGATTAACCTACACATTAACACTGCACTTACATAATTATTAAGCTACACATTAACACTGTACTTACATAATTAAGCTACACATTAACACTGCACTCACCTAATGATTAACCTACATATTAACACTGCACTTACCTAATGATTAACCTACACATTAACACTGCACTTACCTAATGATTAACCTACACATTAACACTGCACTTACCTAATGATTAACCTACACATTAACACTGCACTTACCTAATGATTAACCTACACATTAACACTGCACTTACCTAATGATTAACCTACACATTAACACTGTACTTACATAATTATTAAGCTACACATTAACACTGAACTTACCTAATGATTAACCTACACACTAACACTGCACATACATAATTATTAAGCTACACATTAACACTGCACTCACCTAATGATTAACCTACACATTAACACTGTACTCACCTAATGATTAACCTACACATCAACATTGTACTTACATAATTAAGCTACACATTAACACTGCACTTACCTAATGATTAACCTACACATTAACACTGCACTTACATAATTATTAAGCTACACATTAACACTGCACTCACCTAATGATTAACCTACACATTAACACTGTACTCACCTAATGATTAACCTACACATTAGCACTGCACTTACATAATTATTAAGCTACACATTAACACTGCACTCACCTAATGATTAACCTACACATTAACATTGTACTCACCTAATGATTAACCTACACATTAACACTGCACTTACCTAATGATTAACCTACACATTAACACTGTACTTACATAATTATTAAGCTACACATTAACACTGCACTTACCTAATGATTAAACTACACATTAACATTGTACTTACATAATTATTAAGCTACACATTAACACTGCACTCACCTAATGATTAACCTACACATTAACACTGCACTTACATAATTATTAAGCTACACATTAACACTGCACTCACCTAATGATTAACCTACACATTAACACTGTACTCACCTAATGATTAACCTACACATTAGCACTGCACTTACATAATTATTAAGCTACACATTAACACTGCACTCACCTAATGATTAACCTACACATTAACATTGTACTCACCTAATGATTAACCTACACATTAACACTGCACTTACCTAATGATTAACCTACACATTAACACTGTACTTACATAATTATTAAGCTACACATTAACACTGCACTTACCTAATGATTAAACTACACATTAACATTGTACTTACATAATTATTAAGCTACACATTAACACTGCACTCACCTAATGATTAACCTACACATTAACACTGCACTTACATAATTATTAAGCTACACATTAACACTGCACTTACCTAATGATTAACCTACACATTAACACTGCACTTACCTAATGATTAACCTACACATTAACACTGCACTTACCTAATGATTAGCCTACACATTAACACTGCACTTACCTAATGATTAACCTACACATTAACACTGCACTTACATAATTATTAAGCTACACATTAACACTGTACTTACATAATTAAGCTACACATTAACACTGCACTCACCTAATGATTAACCTACATATTAACACTGCACTTACCTAATGATTAACCTACACATTAACACTACACTTACCTAATGATTAACCTACACATTAACACTGCACTTACCTAATGATTAACCTACACATTAACACTGCACTTACCTAATGATTAACCTACACATTAACACTGCACTTACCTAATGATTAACCTACACATTAACACTGTACTTACATAATTATTAAGCTACACATTAACACTGAACTTACCTAATGATTAACCTACACACTAACACTGCACATACATAATTATTAAGCTACACATTAACACTGCACTCACCTAATGATTAACCTACACATTAACACTGTACTCACCTAATGATTAACCTACACATTAACACTGTACTCACCTAATGATTAACCTACACATTAACACTGTACTCACCTAATGATTAACCTACACATTAACACTGTACTCACCTAATGATTAACCTACACATTAACACTGCACTTACCTAATGATTAACCTACACATTAACACTGCACTTACCTAATGATTAACCTACACATTAACACTGCACTTACCTAATGATTAACCTACACATTAACACTGTACTTACATAATTATTAAGCTACACATTAACATTGAACTTACCTAATGATTAAACTACACATTAACATTGTACTTACATAATTATTAAGCTACACATTAACACTGCACTCACCTAATGATTAACCTACACATTAACACTGCACTTACATAATTATTAAGCTACACATTAACACTGCACTCACCTAATGATTAACCTACACATTAACATTGCACTTACATAATTATTAAGCTACACATTAACACTGCACTCACCTAATGATTAACCTACACATTAACACTGTACTTACATAATTATTAAGCTACACATTAACATTGTACTTACATAAGTATTAAGCTACACATTAACACTGCACTCACCTAATGATTAACCTACACATTAACACTGCACTCACCTAATGATTAACATACACATTAACACGGCACTTACATAATTATTAAGCTGCACATTAACACTGTACTTACTGATTAATCTACACGTTAGCAATATACGAGTGATCACAGTATTCAGGGCATTGGCAAAAATGGTTCTTTTTATAAGCACAACCTTTGGAACACACAGCCTTAATTCCATGTCAATTAAATTCCTACTAAAACTAAATAAACAGGAAGTAAAAGGATTGGTTCATGGCAGACTGCGGGACATGCAACCACTCCTGGCTAAACCAGGCATGACTAAGACTGCTTTTAAGAAATCATTAGAAGATTTTATAGGATATAAAAAGTACAGACATGAGGTTATGTTACTCAAGCCTCTAAATCAACATCAGATCACAAGCTTGGTATTAAAACCTCTGAATTTTGGCTTTCATTTTAACTATTACTACCTCTCACTGGGATTTAGCTTGTTAACTGACAGGGCTCTTGTTAACACAAGATAAATGCTTGCAAACTGTTCACTGCTGATCTGTGTTAATAGACATGTATTTAAATTTAATACATCCCTGAGAGTTTATAGGATTCATGAGATAGCTGCCAAACAAAGTGCACAAATGGGTAAGGAAGGTGTCACAATGAAAGATGAGGAGGGGGTTGACAATGCAAGGGAAGAACAGGAGGTAGATTTACCTCATGGTAGGAGGTTAACAATGGAAAAAATCCACAATATATTACATGGCATCTAGTCACCAGAGGAATTTGGGGAGAAGTACAAGCACATGACGGGCATGCAAGCTGTTACAGACGTGCACTCCATGGATGTCTAAGGTGGTTGACTGTCTGCTGTATCGGTCAGTTGCTCCTGCCACTGCTTACACTGAAGCATTTTTCATAAAGCACCTGTTGGGCCTACATTCTCCACATTTTGCTGCATGTCACAGTTTAGTACGGTGTTTTACACATGAGGATTTTCAGCTGTTAGTAATACCAGGCACTACAATGTCATATTTATCCTTGTTCAAACCATGCAAGTTGAACCACATTGGTCTATTAACTGTATATGGGAAAAACCTTACCTATCTTGGAAATACCGCTCAACTGTCCAGATTTTTGAGTCCTACTTTTGGTCTGTTCTTCATAAAATGTTGGTTTTCTGGCAAATTGTTGACAAATAATTGAGGACTAAAGTAAAATAATAATGATGGCTGAGTTTCAGACTTCATACCCTTCAGAAAGTTCATACTAATAGAAAACCTGTTATTCTATCAGCTTTCTACGTTTGTAAGAGCAATATTTAAAAAGTGTCCCTATGTTTGGGTCTTTGTTCCACCTATTATTTTGGCTTTGTCCAGAGTTCTTACTCTTAGAGTTTGAGAAGTATGATCCTGGCATGACAGAGGATTAAGGCTATGGGTTGTGACATTGCTGCTTCATGCAATCCACTGTTCGATTCCTAGAGCTTACACTTTCTTTCCATATGATTACCTCCTCATCTTTTATCTTAAGAATGCTGGACAAGACAAGCAAGGAAAAGCACCAAACTCAGGGACAGATTTTTAGATACTGCTCTTCTAAACTTAGAAAGTTACTGTAATAAAATGTTCATGTTAGCATGCATTTTCTAAAAGATGTGAAGTCTGAATCTCAAATGTCAATATATGGTGACTTCAGTCCTCAATGATTTACTAGGAAACCACAAATATATTAGGGACAGATCAAAAGTATGTAAGTATCGGTGAAATTCTAGAGAGTTTAGAGGTATTACTTATAGCAAACAGTTGCCTTTATAATGATTCTGGCTGTAGTATGAGCAAATACTGTAGATCACTGCTGTACCACAGTTATGCATTGCATATACGGTAATACAAAAATAATTAATATATGTGCAATTTATACCTTTACTTTTTCTTCCTACAAGTTCTGGCTTTGTTACATTTCCCTGTGAGGAGACATTAAGGTGTATGCTTTCTGGACATACACATCCTCCTTGATTCCTACATTCAGCGTTGGGAATATATTCACCATGTGGTTGGCATAAACTTATCATCCACTCAGGAAGACAGCAGTATGACCCTGCTCCTGCATGAGAGAAAGGATTCCTCACAACTCGGAGAATGGGCAATCTGGGTTCGAGTACCACCTCATACTCATGCTGATTAGTGAAGGAAGGAGTGCTTAGACATATTTATCTACTCTGTGACCATAAGTGCAATATATTGTACAGTCTGTGAAACAATTGCTTAACTTTAGTTGCAACAATTTGTCTCTGTTTTAATCATTCAGCAAATCTGATGTTCCTAAAATAATCTATCTGTGATATCTTATTACCGCAATGACTATAATGGCATATGCATCCTATACTTCAGAATGGTTCTCCACTGCACACTGTCCAGATATATGTTAATTGCAACAATTAGAAATTTGTTTTCTACCTTTATTGTACTTCAAATGCATCTGAGACCTTGAACCATGATTGCACCTATTATTTATTTTTTTCCTCTGATATTTTATTAGAGGTGTGTCACTGAAACAATTGCAACTGCTACTGTTTACTCACTCATTTTTTCTTGTTATATTTATATCCCTGTCCCTCTCCTAAAATGGGATGACACTAACTTGGAGGAACATTTCTAGGCATGCCCCTGAACATTTCTTCATTAAAATGCAAGCAGAAACATGTGACCAGCAGAAAGAAAGCATAGCACAGAAAATGTAAAGCTCGGCGCAATCTAATGCAGTACAGCTCACAGTATCTGAGTACTACATAACATTATACACTCAATGTACACTTTAAAATATCATTGGGGATACGTTTACCTTCTCCAGCCTTCTGAGAGTTAAAATGTAAAATACCTCTAAAATGTATGAGAGCTAAAAGGTATGAGCAACAAAAGTCAATTTGCACATCCATAAAAGCATACATATGATTCACCACAGATGTACTTGATATGTGTGTACATCACCCAGACTCATCTGATGAGTGTTTCTACAAGCTGTTTGTTGTAAGGTATTACAGAAACCATTTCAATCTACAGCACTTTGCCTTTTATTCAGTGAAACAGTATCTAGCACTTTGTAGACAGCCTGAAGCTGAAAAATTTACATTTCACCAAGACACATTTATTTATTATTTTAAAGCAATAATCCACATAAATTGGCAAAAGCACCAAAACTGAATTTTATGATAATTAGCTATTTAATTGTTTGTCTAATTTTATTGGCTAACTTGTGTTTTAAAAGGGTATAAAATCAGTATTGTAGTTGTCCATCCACATTTGATGAAGTCTACTTGGTAGAAATGAAAATGCTGTTGTTTTAATGTGTATGCATTAATGTAAGTGTTATTTTATATTAAAACTGCTTCAAACTGGATCCATGTTGCTGGTGGTATCTTTCCTGAGTGCCTTGGACTGGGCATTATTTTAAAGTAGTTACTCTCTTTATTACTAGTATCCGCGGTGGTGGTACTGCGGTAGCGTTGTCGGCTCACCGTAAGATGCTGTCCGGTTCGATTCTCAGCTAGAGCGTCTTCTGCGTGGAGATGTGTGAATGGGCGTACCTTCGTTGAAGGTTGTGCATCAGGGCTGGTAACTCGGCACGTAAATATCAACTACCAATCATTAGCGGACAGGAGTTCTGCTGTGGTGACTCCTAACCGGGAAAAGCCGAAAGGCACAAACAAACTCTTTTTATTACTAGTACTACTAGAGTAAGTCAGATATTGAAATAAGTTAGGTATGTTGATACTACTATTGCATTTAAAAGTCTAGACTCACAAGGCAGGAAGATTGTGGATATTGTGCTGTCAGTTCTGCCATGATCATGTGACACATCAGTTTTTCCAGGTGTGGTACTGTTTAATATATGTTCTACAACCTCAGGATATCATTGTATGAATAAACATGTCAACAGAAGCAAGATGTAACATACCTCTCAACTGTCCAAATGTCCACCTCATATTTTTGGTCTGTTCCTCATAAAATTAGTGGTTTTCTGAATTTTTGTGGCAAATCAGTGAGGACTGAATTCACTACATAATAACAGTCATTTGAGTTTCAGGCTTTATATCCTTCAGAAAATACATTGTAATACAAGACCTTTTATTCTAGCAACGTTCTAATTTTATAAGAGCAATGTTTAAAATTTGTCCCTATTTTTGGGGCTTTGCCCCCATTATTTTTGTCTCTGCCCAGATTTTCTGTGCTAAGAGGTTGAGAGGTATGAGTTGTAATATTTCAGCAGAGACCACTTCTTATATCAATAAAGAGAAAATTTAGCAAAAAGGCAGATAAATCAAAACCAAGCTAGTCCACCATCACCAGAGAAGTTTAACAAAGAGCCATATGAGATGTTCTTTGTGTTTCACTGTTGCAGTCATCACTTTTGGGTTATCTGCTTGCAGTAGCCCTCAGTCGGCCTGATGAACAAAGTCTTAGGTCCTGCTTCAGTTGCTGTTCCTTCTTCCATGACATCAGGTTGTCAGGGGTATAAAACATGCAGCCGACGCCATTACATCAGTCTTTCTTGCCGTGTGGTGCCCAAAGCAGAAGCAGTTCGCAAGTGGCAGTCGGCCGACTCCTGAAATTTTCGTTTTCGAGTTTCAGAAGCGAAGTCTTCAACTAAAGCTAAGTACCCCATTGGGGAAACTTTTTCTTGCTCCTTACCGATGTCAGTAAAAGTTAATAATTGCATTACTTGTGGAAAGCAAATACCGCAAAGATTTTAATTCGTACTGTATTTCTTGCCTAGGCCCTGACCATGACGTACCGTGCTGTCAGTTTTGTGCTTTATTTAATCAGCGCACTATCTGTCGTCAGTATATCTTTGCCTCAAAATATTTCAGTTCTCTGTTTAATTATCCAGAAATGTCATCGGTTAGCCATCCAACTGCCGAGATTCCGAAAAAGTGCAAAGATAAAGACAGAGACAGGCTGTCGAGGTCTAAAACTGCCGACAACGCTTCTCCTAAGCCAGTCACCAGTTCGCCGGTACTCAGTGAGATGCTTTCGCAGCCCCTGATACCCGCTACTTCTGATTCACAGGCCTCTACTGAGACCCATTCGGAGTCCGGTATGGTGAGAGATGCTTCAACTATGGAACCTGCGGATGTCTCTACCTTGGATGGGTCCAGAGCCACTGTGCAGGCACCAGCTTCTGAGGGTATATTCAGGCCTACGGACTTGCATATTAAACTGATGCCTCCTTCTTCTTTTAGGCCTAAATCTCAAACTATGCCTAAAAAACCGATGCCCAGGCCTCTATGCCTAAAAAACAAATGATAAGAATGGCTGAAGATCTTATAACTCTAATCAGGGGAAGCCAACCTCCCCCTTCTAAGAGACTTAGGACTGACGTTGTTTATGAATCTTCTCACCAGGATTCTGATATTTCTGATTCTTCTGATGATCTGGATTTGCCCTTATCTACTTATGAGGATTCTGATGCAGAGGACTCTATTCCCTCTGCTTCCTCTCCAGAAGATTTTTCTTTTGGTGAAACCTTACATACTCTAAGGGAGCATTTCCTCTGGGAAAGCCAGGATTTTTCTGATTTAAAAAAGAGGCTTAGGGTTTTCTTACTCCTGCCTCTGCACAGACCTTTAGCTATTCCTCCTGTACTAGACATTGTTGATGATGCTTTTTCGGAATCCAGTTTGGCCCCTGATTCCTTGCCTTCTGCTCCCAGAAAACCTGACAGATATTACAGGGTTCCTGATTCACACAAGTTACTTTTTAAAAATACTATTATGGATCCAGAGACTATTTCACAGGGACCCAACGGCATTAAGGCTTCTACTGCTAAAAATCCTACCTCTTCTGATAGACTCCAGGGCACTGGATAGATGGGATAAGAAGGTTTGCACTTCTGCAACCTTGGTCATTAGGGCTTTAAACTGCCAGTTTCATATGTTAAAGTATCAACAACATGATATTGGATTGCATAAACAGAAATTTTATGTTGATTCCTGACTGTGCGGAAAATAAAGAATTACAGGATTTAATGCTGAACAGGTTGGAAAACATACTTGCAATGTGGATTTGATTCTTTAGAGGCCTCCTGCAGGGCTGCTGTTACTGATTCTGTGCTCAGAAGGCATGCTTGGCTTAAGGAGCAATCTTTACCTGATCATGTTAAAGCTGAATTGTTGGATGCTTCCTTAAATCAGGACCGCCTGTTTGGCAACAAGGCTGAGGAAGTTCTTAAAAAGATGGAAGTTAAAGCTAAATCTATGCAAACTGTTAAAGATTTCTTACAAGTTCAGCCTCCTAGATTTAGTAGGCTCTGACCCTCTTAGAATTAGTCCTTTCCAGCCTCTTCAAGGTCTTCTGAAGCCAAACCCAGACATAGCAGAAACCCCAGGTTTCAGTCCCAGGGGACAAACAAGTCTAAGCAGTGGGAAGTTTCTGCACCCAAATCAGGGAGTAGTAAGACTCCCCACTATGGAAAACAGTGTCAATGACTTGCTTCTAAAACTTCCAAGCACTTCCCATCTGAATGCTCCTTTAGGCGGAAAGATTGGCCTGCAAGCCAAAAACTGGGAACTCATTACCCAGGACAAATGGGTTTTAAATATAGTGTCCCAAGGATACAGATTTCACTTCCACACCTTACCAATACCAAACGAGTGGCCAGATCTACCCCCAAATCAGTGGGCAGAGGCCCAAAATCAAGTACTCTCTCTCTTAAGCGTGGGGGCTATTCAGTTGGTACCAGAAGAGGAAAAGGGACAAGGGTTCTATTCAAGACTTTTCCTGGTACCCAGAAAAGGCAATACATGGCATCCTATCCTGGACCTTTCAACTCTAAATACCTTTCTGGTGAATCCAAAATTAAAGATGCTGACTTTTCACCAGCTGCTTCCTATGCTAGGCAAAGATGCATAATTGGCAACACTAGACTTAAAAGAAGCATACCTGCACATCCCTATCAGGGAGTCTTGCAAAAAATACCTACGCTTCAAAGCAGGCTACATGCACTACCAGTTCTCTGCACTGCCCTTTGGCTTATCTACTGTGCCCAGGGTATTCACAAAGTGCCTAGCTCCAGTCATTGCATTCTGCAGACAAAGAAATATTCAAATATACCCATATCTGGACAATTGTCTAATTCAGGCAGAAAGCCAGGACATACTTTTGAATCATCTGGCCTTTGTTTAAAGGGTACTGACTTGTCTGGGGTACACCATAAATGAAAAGAAATCACAACTGGTACCCTGTCAGCAAATTATATTCCTGGGAGAAAGCTTGAAAACAACTTCCCAAATGGTTTCCTCATGCTAGAGAAACGGATTCATTTGAGAACCTTCTTCAAACAAGTGGCCACAAAAACCCAGTTATCTGCAAGGCAAATACTGCAAGCCTTGGGGTTCATGGCCTCCTGCATTCTTCTAATTCCATTTGCAAGGCTGCATATGAGGAATCTGCAATTATATCTCAAAAGCCTATGGTGTCAACATTCACAGGATCTAGAAGCAATGATTCCTATCATACCTTGCCTATGCCTAGAGTTCCTTTGGTGGGTACAGGCCTGCCACCAAAACAGGGGACTACCATTCACACTACCCCCTGCCACCCAAACCTTAACAACAGATGCATTAGACTATGTATGGGGGGGCCCACCTGGCAGGGAAGTGCATTCAGGGCAAATGGAACCCAAGTCAAATGCACCTGCATATCAATCAAAAAGAAATGTTAGCTCTACAGAATGCTCTGACAGCCTTCAAGGACCACATTCTTCCAGGACAATTAATGATAAAGATGGACAACACCACTGTTATGTGGTACATAAACAAGCAGGGGAGTACACATTCTTACCCCCCCTGCAGACTAGCCATGGCATTGTGGAACACAGCCCTGAGCTATCAAGTACATTTACAAGCTCAATTCCTGTCAGGAAAATTTAATACACTGGCAGATGAACTAAGCAGAAACCTCATGGATCCACACGAATGGCAACTGGAACCAAGGATTTTCAACATGTTGACAAGCAAATGGGGGAGCCCAGCTATAGACCTGTTTGCCTCCCCCCAAAACTATCCATTGGACAAATTCTGCACAAGGACTCCCCACAAACAATTATAGATAAACTCACTAAATTAGGTATAAATCCCTATGTCACAAGATGGGTTGCCAACTGGCTCACTGACAGAACCCACACTGTGAAAGTAGCAGACTCCAAATCCGACTTCAGACCAGTGACAAGTGGAGTACAACACGGTTCAGGCCTGGGTCCTCTACTGTTTGGTATCTACTTCTCAGAAGTACAGGCTAACACATAAGGTCTTTGGCTAACGAAGTTCACAGATGACTGCAAACTAAGAACCATAATCGAAACTCCTAATGATGTAGACATCCTACAAAAGGGCCTCACTGAGACAGATGCCTGGTGTCAAAGCCATGGCCTCAAGCTCAATGCCAAAAAGTGCATTGTCATCCTCTTTGGTAAAAACTCTGTACCCATGAACTACAACATAGGCGGTAGTATACTTAACACTGAAAGTGTGATAAGAGACCTTGGGACACAGGTGGACAGTAGTCTCTCCTTTGATAATCACATTGCCACAGTAGTCAGGAAATCTTCTACATGGCACACCTCATCACAAAAGATTTCTCATCCAGAAAAAAAGAGGTCATTGTTCCCCTCTACTCATCACTCATTAGACCCATTATAGAGTACAATGCCCCTTTTGGTATGTACCTCACAAGACATCTACAACAACTGGAAAGGCCGCAGAAATACCTCACAAAGAGGATTACCAGCCTCAAACAGATGCCCTATGCAGACCGTCTCAAAAAACTCCAGCTTTACTCCATCGCATATCGCCTACTCAGAGGTGATCTCTGCCTAACATACAAAGCTATGTCAAACCCAGAGCTGTTGGACATGCTCCACTTAAAGAAATCTAAATCCCTCCGAGCTACACACTCTAGGGACCTAAACCTTGTCACCACAATAAACAGAACATGCCAGAGGGATAGATTCCTGTCCCAGAGACTTCCCATACTCTGGAATAAACTACCTATCTATATCAAACAAAGCTCCTCATTAGCACTCTTCAAGAAAAATATTGATGATTGGATGGGAAATAGGAAATTCACCCCGGGGATCACTTCTGTGGCTCTGCTCGACAGTGGCACAGGAAAATAATTTTCTTGGGTGGCAAAAGCCAGGGTACCTTTTTGGCTGGGCTTGTATAGGCCCTAGGGCCAATAGTCTAGTACCTACCTATGAACCTATGAAAAAGCTTGGGAAGTGGATGTTCTGTCCTTCAGCTGAAAAAAACTATCAGTTTATGCCTTTCCTCCTCTGCCTCTGCTCTCCAAAGTACTACAAAAGATCAAACAAGACAAACCAACTATGATTTTGATTGCACCAGACTGGCCATGCCAACAATGGTACCCCCTCTTGCGCAGTGTGTCACTGTGGGCCCCATGGCACCTGCCTCAGACTTCTGTCTCAGCAGGAGAACCAAATTCTGCCTCCTCAACTTCAAACACTAAATCTAGCAGCCTGGCTAATTACATAATTTCTCCTTTACCATCCCTCAGTAAACCAGTGATGGATATCATTTTAAAGGCAAGGAGGCCTAGTACCAGAAAGTCTTACGCTGAAAAATGGAAAAGATTCTGTGCCTTGAACCAGTCTCAAGGGATGAGCACAACAGTGCCCAATTTACCTCAGATTTTACAACACTTAACTGAGATGCTTCATAAGGGCCTGTCTTTCTCCTCCATCAAAATTCATGCCTCAGCCATCTCAGCTCATTATAACACAGAACCACCCCTCTTCTCTCATCCACTGCTTAAAGCAGTTCTTCAGAGGGGCCAAAAATCTACGACCACCCAGGAAAGCTCCAACCCCAGCCTGGGACCTCAACTTTGTATTGGAAAAGCTCACCCTTCCTCCTTTCGAGCCAGCTGCCACTGTGAATTTACAATTCCTTTCTTGGAAAACACGTTTCCTTTTAGCAATCACTTCAGCAAGAAGGGTATCTGAATTACAGGCCCTCATGGCAGTGAAGCCTTTCATCATCTTTCATGCAGACAGGGTGTCCCTCAGGACCAATCCCTCCTTCATGCCCAAGGTGGCATCCAGTGTGGCCCTTAATCAGTCCATACATTTGCCAACCTTCTTTCCTAAGCCACAGAACAAAGGGGAATGGATTCTGCACTCCTTAGACATGCACAGACATTTTTGATTCTACTTGGACAGAACTAAACCTCAAAGGAAATCTGATCAACTGCTGGTGGCATATGCTGCAGGGGCAGAGGGGAAGGCTATTTCAAAGCAAACCATTTCCAAATGGATAGGCCATTGCATTCATTTTTGCTACAAACACCATGGAAAACCTATCACAAAGGGGATCAGACCCCACTCTACCAGGGGTGCATCTACCTCTACAGCCTTTCTCAGAGGCATCCCTACAAGGGACATCCTAGAAGCTGCTACCTGGAGCTCTGTACATACTTATACCAAGCATTACCATCTGCTAATTTTCTCTAAATCCAGAGCTGGCTTTGCCATGGCAGTCTTGCAGGGCCTTATAGCTGGTCCTAATTCTATTTAAATTCCTCATCCCATCCTTAGCTTTGGGAATCTACCCAAAAGTGATGACTGCAACAGTGAAACACGAAGAACAGAGTACAATTGTGTACACTTACCATAAATGTAGATGTTGCAGTCCTGGTTAACCTCCCTCCAGCCCCCTTCTTTTTCTTTTTTGGATATACCTCTACTTTCCTTTACTATCTTCAAAAGCTTTTTGGTGTATTTGATTTTTTGTTGGAGGTATAAACTTGTATATTTACAGATTTAATTGCTTCCCATTAAGGGGGCACCTGACATCTGGGGCAAGAAAAACTGATGCAATGGCGTCATCTGCATGTTTTATATCCTTGACGACCTGACATCATGGAAGAAGGGACAGCAACTGACGCAGGACCCAAGACTTTGTTAATCAGGCCGACTGAGGGCTACTGCAAGCAGATAACCCAAAACTGATGACTGCAACAGTGAATATACTCGAACATCTACATTTATGGTAAGTGTACACAACTGTACTTTTCATTCCTTCTCGCCAAATCACAGTCCCACTTCAAATGAATGTGCAAATTTGGATCTGAATGCAGTAGTTTCCTGAGTGTGTCTCAGAAGTCTGCATGACACCATTGTTCCATTGCTGATAGGCTTTGTAATCTAAGCAGGGTGTAGCTGATAATAAATTATTTAGTTTTTATCATCCTGCTGTTCACATGGTGAATCAGAAAGTTGAAACATGGTCCTGCTGTGTCTGACTTAGCAAACCCCTACTGCAGTTAAACATCAGTAATCCAATTAGTACTGCAAATAAACCCACAGTATGCTTCTGTCAGTTACGTGACAAATACACCCCCAGCTGAGTTATGAAACATAGAACTTTATGTAAGTGCTTACAACACAATGGTGTGTGTGTGTGTGTGATATTTTGCAAGGCCCAAAGATTATGCTACTTCATTTAAAAATAACATGTGTATGGAATAAAAAATTTACATTTCACTATGTATTTCTGCATATCTGGAGCATCAGGTAACATTTATCAAATAATGCTACAAACTGCATATATACACAAGTTTAATCACAGGTGGTTTATCTCCTCCTTCAAAAACGCATAAAAATGGAAAACAATGATGCAGTTAAGGATTCCAGTTTATATACACAGTGGTCAGAAAAGTTCACTTTTGCCTGAATCTTGGAGCTATATGTCTCCTGAAAAAACATAGTTAGGTTATAATATCTTTTTGGTGGTCCCACGTATCCTAACTTGCAGGATTTACTTTATGGGGCCTAAACCAAAGTAGCTAGTCAGAATGAGGGAAACTGTTGCAGTGTGTGTCTTAACGCTTGAATATGTTTGATAATAGGGATGTCATATATTCTGGAATGTAGAATTTGCTTATATATCCTGTATCTCTGTAAAACCGAGCCTTCATATATGAAGAAGGATCAGAGTGAAAACTAAACCCTTTTGATGAGTTTAGGGTTGGCCTTTTTAAAAGTGAGAAAAGCAGTTGTAACAATGTGTGTAACAGATTTTTTTTTTTTTTGTACAGAATGACTTGGTGCGAGTTCAATGCATTCTGAGTGACAGCATCTGAAAAACTATTCCAGTACATGGAAGACAAGCAAACATGGAACATATACAACAACGCCAGCAGAAATGGACATACATTTTCTCATCTTCTAAAAGAATACACTTTGTGTGTTTCTGATATACATCACCCCTCCAATCCAAGTTTAATGTTCTCAAAAATTTATTTTCTTCTCATTTCCGAGTTCTTCATGTATACATCAGTTTTTTCCACATCATTAAATTCTATAATCTTACAAGCAGCACCTATTTTTTGTTATCTGGTCCCTTTCACTGTTCCTTTCTTCGGTTTAATATAAAGCATGGTGCCTCGTAAGGCTTATTATTTATTGATCTTATTTAAATTAAACCGGCACAAGAGACGCATATTCATTTATAGGGCTTGAATGCAGTTGTTTTAATGAATCATTAAAGTTCATCATTTTCTGATTCATAAAGCCTCATAAGTACAACGACGATGTGAGAGCATTCATGACACTAATTTCATATTATAGGTCTTGTAGTTTCTAATTCGTTACTTTGTTACTGGAAATGACATCTGCTAATTTTTAGCTTTACAAGTTTAACATTTGCTTCTTTCTTTGAATTAACTTACTTCCACAAAACAATTATATTAGGAATGACAAGCAGGAAGAGAAAGTCACAAACCACAGGATGCAGGCAATAAGAGCCAAGGAATCCACACCAAAGAGTACTTCCAGCCAAATAAATGAAGCAGCAAGTACGCCAGGAACTCCAACAATCACTTTTAGTTTATTGCAACAGAAACAAGTGTAGAGATAAGCACTTTCGTCCCAGATAATAACAGGAACTTCATCAGATACCAGGTACTTCATTTTTTTGGGCTGGAAATCCTCTTTGGTGTGGATTCCTTGGCTCTTATTGCCTGCATCCTGTGGTTTGTGACTTTTTCTTCCTGTTTGTGGTTTTATTTGTTTTTTTTTGGATTATATTAGGAATGAGTGGCTGCTGTAAATGTCATCACATTTACCCAGCATTTCTATTACAATTTATGTTTTACATAAATGTGTTGTTTTTATTTTTTGCAGTCTCTCAGCATACTACATAACCTTTTGGTCAGGATATAATTATAATACATGTGTACAATAACATAATGCACTCTCTCTGTGTATACACACACACACACACACATTTTATATATATATATATATATATATATATATATATATATATATATATATATATATAGGTGACCTGCTTTTGTCTAAATGCTTCTTTACCGAACCACATTTGGTCGATATATGCAGCTGCTCGACAGTTGTATGAAATCGGCAATCCTCATGTAGGAGAACTTACATTTCCCTGGGGATTGTGCGATCTCAGAGTTAGTATATGTAATTAGCAGGAGGTGTGGGGCATAGCCCCCACATGGGGTATACAGTGGGGCTTGCCCCGTACAAAAAATGATGTCATTTTTTTCACATGTGCCACACTGTTCTTTCTCAGCACACACGTGGCATTGTGTGAACATTTAATTTGTCAACTTTCTGTGGTTGATGTTATGCAGGTCAACATATGGACTCCTGGAACAAAATGAGTATATCAATTTTTGTCTGTGTTCCAATGCCTTTCCAGTGGAAGACTAAACCAGGTATCACACTGCCTGACAAGTGATTGCTCTTTCACCAAGGTGCACTGAAGTGATCTCAGAATGAGAACAATAAAATCAGGGGGTATGTTAGTGAAATTTCCACAAATGGAAGGTGCATTGAGCTTGTGCTGCAAAAAAAAAAAAAAAAAAAAAAATGCTTTTATTTTTTCTCATTTGCTCATAATATAATGAGCTTGAGTCCAAATACTGTGAAAATATATATATTTGGGCTATCATTTGTTGCTAAGCCTGTCACTGAGCTCGAGGAGATGTGATGATTCCGATGGGAGCGTGTGCATAGACACAGATTATATATATATATATATATATATATATATATATATATATATATACGGTTGTAATTGGTAAGAGAGAATGCTCAAAACAGTAAACTGTTTCCTTTACTTTCAGCCTGCTGGTTAATCTGCATGTGTGATTACCGTACAGCAGAGTCTGAGAATTTGCCCCTTCCTGCTGCTGTGAGATCTTGAAGTTGATACAGGTGGCCTGACTCTTGAAAAAAAATATATGTACATATACACACAAGTGTGTGTGTGTGTGTGTGTGTGTGTGTATATATATATATATATATATATATATATATATATATATACATACATATATGGATCACCTTTAAAACCTCGAAACCGTGTTTGCCCGAAACACTAACGACCGAAACGAAAAGACCGAAAACATAAAACGCCGACAACGCAAAACACCGAAAACCATTACACCAACACAGTACACTACATAACATATGCACTATCCCTAACCCAAACCCTAACCCTAAGGTCCGACACTACCGCACACTTACCCTACCTGCACCCTAACCCTAACTCACTTAACCCACCCCTAACCCACAGTCCCTCACCATCGCACACACACCCTACCTGCACCCTAACCCTAACTCACTTAACCCACCCTAACCCACAGTCCCTCACTATCGCACACTTACCTGTCCGCTCCTAACACTAAATCCCTCACTGATCGCACACTTACCGAGTCCCTAACCCACAGTCCCTCACCATCGCACACACACCCTACCTGCACCCTAACCCTAACTCACTTAACCCACCCCTAACCCACAGTCCCTCACTATCGCACACTTACCTGTCCGCCTCCCTAACACTAAATCCCTCACTCGATCACACACTTACCGAGTCCCTAACCCACAGTCCCTCACCATCGCACACACCCTACCTGCACCCTAACCCTAACTCACTTAACCCACCCCTAACCCACAGTCCCTCACTATCGCACACTTACCTGTCCGCTCCCTAACACTAAATCCCTCACTCGATCGCACACTTACCGAGTCCCTAACCCACAGTCCCTCACCATCGCACACACACCCTACCTGCACCCTAACCCTAACTCACTTAACCCACCCCTAACCCACAGTCCCTCACTATCGCACACTTACCTGTTCGCTCCCTAACACTAAATCCTTCACTCGATCGCACACTTACCGAGTCCGTCCTTTTCGGTCATCTGCGTTTTCGGTATTCTCGTCCCGTCGGATTCCGTTTCGGGCAAACGCGATTTCGAGATTTTAAAGGTGACCCATATATATATATATATATTTATTTATATATATATATATATATATATATATATATATATATATATATATATATATATATAAAGAGAGCGGGGAAAAAAAAAAAAAAAATATATATATATATATATATATATATATATATATATATATATATATATATATATTTTTTTTTTTAATTTGATTTTTTTGTGGTTTGATCTAAAAAGATCTCTCTTTTTTATCTTGTCAGTGTTCCGTATTTGATAATACTATATACACACACACACACACACACACACACACACACACACACACACACACACACACACACAGGATAGCAAACGTTATCACAACCACCATGGTAAGGCATAGAAAATTAAAACATACTAAGAACTCTTGAGTTTTTAAAACCGAAAATTTAATGAATGAAAAGCTAAAAACTGGTGTTAAAATTAAAATATAAGTGCTTTCAGGTATACAGCTGCACTCTTCATCAGATTTAATAACTTCTCCTCAATGTAAGAATTTAAAAGTCAGCATCAACTAATCACAGCTTAGTGTTTCAATTTTCACCCTCTCAGGGCGGGTTGGAGGGGAAGATGTGAGTTAAGACCAGGGGGGTGTTTCTGCACGTAAGTTGCCAATTCAATGCATCTCATCTCATCTGTTTCTGTTCTTAAACAGATATCACCACCCTTTGATCTGCTAATAGAACTTGTAACACTGAAGAGAGAAAATTATGACCAGCATTTACAGCCATTTGTTTCATTAGAGCATTCTTCATACAGCTTAAGCTTATGTCACTTATGTGCTTAGAAATCCTTTCTTTCAGCTGCTTATTAGTTTTACCAACATAAAACAAAGTACATTGCTGGCAGCAAGAAATATAAATAGCGCCTCTGTTTTTACAATCAGCATAGCCCTTCAGTATGTATGTTGTTCCAGTAATCGGATGTACAAAACCTTGCCTTTCCGAGATATATCTGCATGAAGTGAATAATCTGCAGGGAATTGTGCCCTGTCTGTCAAAGGCTTATCTCCTTTCACAGTCCTATGACATATCAGCCGTTTAAGAGTCTTCCCATTTTTAAATGCCAAAGAAGGGTTTTCACCCACTATACTCTTAATACAAACATCACTGCTTAAAATTCTCCAACTGTCTCTTATGATGTTACAAACATGATGGATTTCACTTGAATAAGCTAGCGTCACTCTTGTCTTCACCTAATGTTCAGTATTTGCAACCAATAACTGTGAATCGTTCATAACCTTTTCTGAATAAAAAGATTTCCCTCTAGTGTTCCTAAGCTGTTCAACCTCTCCTAACTTGTCCACAATATCATCCTTTTTATAACCTCTCCGTAAGAAGCACTGACCTAGAGCTCTGTTTGCATTAGATATTTATTCATCATTTGTATGTAATCTTGAATATCTAAGTAACTGACCTTTGAGCACATTATCGTAAATATGACGTGGGTGCATACTGGCACGATCTAGCAAACTGTTCTTTTTACAGTCCTTATGATGAACAGCTGTCATAATACCTTTTCCTTCATCAAAGCACACAGTAACATCCAAAAAATTCACCTGTTCATTTGAATACTGCATAGTGAATCTTAAAAAGTCCGTAGTAGATTCTAAATATGTCACAAACCTTTTAAATCTTGCAAATTGCCTTGTCATAAAACATAGATAACATCGACAAACCTCTTGTAATATCTTCTATAAGTTAAAAAGTCATTATTGGCCAACACATAACTATTCTCCCAGTCAGCTAGCACAAGATTTGCATGTGTGTTAGCACAGGGGATGCCCATGGCCACCCCCACCCCCCATCTCTGCTAATAAATATCATCTTCACATAAAAACACATTTTTGTTCAATATCAGTTCCAAAAAGAGAGAGAGAGAAGATCCTCATTGCCCTTATAGTCATATGCATTGTATAGTAAAAAATTCTTAATTGCTGTTATGCCAAAAGTATTTGGTATCACAGTGAGCAAAGTATGAACATCTAAGATAACCATATAGAAGGAATCAAAGCCATGCAATGAAGCAGGACATTCATATAATGTCTCTCAAGGAACTGTTTAGTATATTTTAACACTGCTGGTGCAGACTTAAAACATCTTTCAGTTGCCGTTCAATGTATATTGATACACGTTCAGTTGCCCAACCTTTACCATTCACTACAGGTCACATATGTGGTTCCTAGTAGTTCTTATGTATCTTAGGAGACCTGTAATATATGGAACTGAACTAGGCACAAAGAAAAACTCATACATTGCCTCATCCAATACACAACACTTCAATAAATCAGAAAGTGTGCCATGTATCGAGTTAATCATTCTTTTTACCTGTAAAGCATTCACCCTTTCAAAAGTAGGTGTATCAGGCAAAAGTTCCCTCATTTTCTTATCATACACAAAAGAGTCCATAAGCACAGTGGTGCCTCTCTTATCAGCTGGGCAGATCTTGATATTAGTGTTTTCCTGCAGTTCTCATATGGCTTGTTTCTCATGTGGCAATAAATTATGAAAGCAGTGTCTGCATTCATTTAGAGCTTTGGAATCTCGGACTCACAGACTTTATAAAAAGCATTCACAATAGGATTATTCTGAGGGATGAAGGTGCTAGGTTTCTTAAAATGGACAACACCCTCCCCATTCGTGTTCCCATAGATATCTTTAAGCATTATATTCCTACAAAAAAGTTTCAGACTGATCAAGATATCACTTAAAGAAGATTGTGTGGCAGGAATAAAGCTTAGACCTCTGCTCAAAACACTTAACTGAGCCTGAGAAAGAACGTCTTCACTTAGGTTTACAACCGAATCAGATAACTCAGTACATAAACCATTTATCCTTCTATCGACATCTTCCTCCTCTTCCTCCCTCTGCTTACAGAGCGATTCACTCTGTTTGTCCTATTCTGCTTGACTAGTGGGGGAAGAACCAAAAAAAAAAAAAAAAAACGATGACAAAACCCAGCTATCTTTGGGCCTAGTTTGTAAATCCACCTCTCCAACTAGATCCATTACCTTATTACTCAGAATCTCCCTTACTGTGTTAGTATCAGTCACTGTCTTGAGGCCGTTAGATGTACCAACCTGTGTATTTATGGAGGAAGTCTGTTTTATTGGAGTGCCTCTTTTGGAAACTTTATCAGATGTTACAGAGGTAGATGCCTCAGTGGCTTCCATCTCCTCATTTCTAGTCTCTGGATTCAATGTCACTCTAGGCCAAGTAAAAATTCTACCTGTTTTAAAATCCAGGTAATCTGTCATTATTTTTTGGTATTAATTTTTTTCTTGTCTAGAATCAAATGCTGTAGAATTTATATAAAGTTCCTCCATTTTACTAGGATAAACATCTTCTGTGAACTTAGACTGTTTCTGCCATGTTTCATCCACTAACTTCTATAATTTTTGAAGAAATGTCATTGATATGTCCATATATGTATATATATATATATATATATATATATATATATATATATATATATATATGTGTGTGTGTGTGTGTGTGTGTGTGTGTATTTTTATATGAGTACATACACACATTATGAGAGGATGTTGTTGTATGTTTTATGTAAAGCTGATTGAATTTTTTTGATGATGTTGCTCTAGAATTCATTGTAATTTTGTTGTAATTTTGCTGCTGCTGAAGTCCTATGGGAAATGTAGTAGTTTTTCATGACTAAGGGATGTGTTTATGTATAATGTGCACTGGTCACTTTAAAAGTGGGGATGTATAGACAAATTTTGAAACACAATTGTTTAGTATATTTAAGCTTTAGAATTTGATATGTTGATATCCCTTGAAGACGAAATGACGAGGTACCAGGATTAAAGCTGTTTGGTACTCCAAATCTGTGTACACCTTTTGGATTTATTAGGTTTTTGTGTTTTTTCTTTGGTTTTGTTAAGTGATTATAGTGTGGCACTGTTGGTGTTACCAGTTCTTTGGGTGACTGGCGTTATTATAGAAGCTGCAACAAATAATTTGTTCATGGAACTGCTTAAGGAGAGAAAATCCCGGTTGACTGGAGTTGATCCATGGAGCTCTACAGGTTATAATGTCCAGTCAATGAAGTTTGAACAGCTGGAGAGATTGATGGTAAAATAAATTAATCTTTTTATGACACTAAACTTCTAGAGAAATATTTGGCTTCAAATATAACTCCCATAGGTCTATGTATAGGCCAACTTCCAGCTGGAGGGTTTACAGAGGCAGAACAAGACTTATTGCTAGAATGGCATGAGGTTTCATTACAATGTACATTGGGCTGGATAAAAATCCTAGTGAAAAGGAACTTGCATACTTTAAAACAAGTTCAGCAAGAGAATACTAGCCCAGAGAATTCACTACAACAACAAATTTCTGAGCCCTCATCACAAAATTTGGTGTCATTCAACAAAAACTGAATAAAGTGGAAGCTGAAATGATTGTCAGAAAGAAGAAAAAACTAGAAAGGACATAAATGACTTTGCCAGTGGTTCTGTGTATTCAGTTAGTCGTTTCTCTCATAAGGGAAGGTTGCAAAATAGAAGTTTTTTTGTCATCTAGTCGTGAGTTTTCATATTCTTCAGCCAAAACTTCGTCAAAAAAGAATGTCTCTTTTGAGATGTTGCCTAATGCAGGATCATCTGGTCAGGAGAACCAATTGGGTTCATCGCAGGGCTCTCAGTGTTTTCAGCATAGCAGCAGCAGCAATGGGAATACAGGCAGCAAACAGAAAAAGAAAGGGAAACATTGATTTTTGGAAATTTGCAACATGTATCTTCACAAATTGTTGATAATGGACTCAAAGAAATTCAAGGTAGTAATGCTGATTGTTTAAAAATTGTTAATTTAGCAAATTTATCACTTTCCAACACAGTAATTGGTGTGTTGTTAAAGGGAGCTATGTTTGTTCCCACTAAATGTCCTTCTCTTGCTAATGTACTTATTGAAGCTAGTAAATTCTGTCGTAAACTTCACTGAAAGTGTATTTTTCTAGAGATAATTTATTTAACATGCAAAGAAAATGTTTCACCCATACCAGAAAATTCTGAGGCCTCATTGTTAGATGTATCTATATATGACTATGATGAAAGTTTAAATGTACCTAATTGCAGCACTGAAGAAAGCAATGAATGTAGCACTGGTTTTGTTACTGGTTATGGTCATCTAAAAATTCCTAGTTTACCTAATGTGGAAAACACCTTTTGTCCCCCTAAACTGTCTCCTGTTGTTGCTATGTTTGAAAAAAATGTTGTTGAATAACATTGAAAAACAATTTAGTAAATTTAAATGTAAACAATTTAATATAAGTAAAGAAGAATGGCAGGAATTTTTGCAAACTTTGTGGCCAGATAGGAGATTATATTTTTAGGGTAGCAGACAAGTGTGGTAACTGGGTTGTTACGGACACACCTGGCTACTAGAACATGGTAACTGAACTTCTGTGTGACAGCAGAATTTATGTTAAGCTCCCTTACAACCCTCTTGCATGGTTTAAAATTTAGTTAAGTGAACTATTAGAGAAGGGGAAAGACTGGGGTTCCTTTCATCATAGTCTGTTAAGAAGTTGTTTGCCAATGCTCGAGACCCATATTTGTATGCCATACCAAAGATTCACAAGAATGTGAGTAGGCCACCAGGGAGACCAACTGTTGTTGGCATTGGTTCTTACCTGAAAATGTGGGGGTATTATTGGATTCTTTACTTAAAATGCATTTGAGTTCCATGCCAGCTCACATAAAGAACACACAAGAGCTTTGTGTTCTAATGCAGAATATGGTATGGAGAAAAGAATATTTTTGGGCCACTTTGGGTATTTCTTCTTTGTATATGAATATTGCAACATGTAAGGGTCTTGAAGCTATGGCAACAATAGTGGGTGAAGGACTTTGCAGTGCATACATTCTGGAGTTACTTGAATTTTGTTTAACACACAACTATTTTACTTTTAACAAGGAATATTATTTGCAGATAAGGGGCACTGCTATGGGGGCTTCTTTTGCTCCCTCTTATGGTGTTTTGTACATGAGGGAGTTTGAAAAGCGGTTTGTGTACAGCCATGATTATTACAAGGAGAAGGTGATGTTATATAGACGATACATAGAAAATTTGATTTTCATGTGTAAGAGACCTCTATCGGAGTTTGAGAAATTTGTGAGGGACTTGAATTCTAACAGTTATGGTTTACGGTTTTATTGTCACACAGACGTCAGTGCCATTAGTTTTCTGGATGTCCATTTTTTGTGAACAAGATGGGAGTTATTCAATATGTTCCATTTAGGAAGAGTACTGCTGTGAATAATTTTTTGCATGCTTCCAGCATGCACCCTGAACATCTCATTAAGTCACTGCCTTATGGTGAATTTAGAAGAGATGGCTTCTAAAAAGAAATCTCTGGCTGAAGTAGAGGAGAGATTATTGGCTAGAGGGTATTCTAGATCTCGTCTTAATGAAGCAAAGAAAAAATTGTTGAATAATGTGATAAGTAGGGAACAATTGCATGAGAATAAAAAGTTTGGACATAGAATTCAATTTACTTC
>NC_056731.1:131002304-131154804 GCF_019279795.1 Protopterus annectens | reverse complement strand
CAAGGCTCAGCCCTGGGACCTCTCTTGTTCGGTATATATTTCTCGGAGGTACAGGCCAACACGAAAGGACTGTGGCTGACCAAGTTCGCAGATGACTGCAAACTGGGCACCATAATCGACTCTCCAGCTGACACAAGCATCCTCCAAAAGGGCCTCATAGAAACAGACAACTGGTGCCAGAGCCATGGCCTCAAGCTAAATGCCAAAAAGTGTATAGTCATCCCCTTTGGCAAAAACAAAGTGCCCACAAATTACCACATAGATAATTTAAGGTCAATTAAGTACAGAAGAAGTAATTAGGGACCTGGGGACCCAAGTTGATAGCAATCTCTCATTTGACAACCACGTGGCCAAAGTGGTTAGAAAAACATTTTATATAGCCCACCTAATCATGAAGGGATTCACATCTAGATCAGGGGACGTCATCGTGCCTCTTTACTCATCCCTCATCAGGCCCATAATTGAGTACAATGCCCCTTTTGGGATGTACCTTACCTGACACCTGCAGCAACTGGAAAGACCCCAAAAGTACCTCACCAAGAGGATCAAAGGGCTCAAACAGATGCCATATGCTGCCCGGTTAAAGAAACTCCAGCTCTACTCAGTGGCATACCACCTGTTCAGAGGCGATCTGTGCCTGACGTATAAAGCCATGTCCAACCCGGAATTAATGGACATGCTGCACCTCAGAAAATCCAAATCCCATCGAGCTACGCGCTCGAGAGACTTGAACCTCAGCACTGAAATAAATAGGACATGCTGGAGGGACAGATTCATAACCCAGAGGCTCCCTTCACTCTGGAATAAAATCCCAGTCCAGGTTAGGCAGAGTCCCTCATTGACTCTCTTCAAGAGGAATCTTGATGAGTGGATGGGAGGTCGTAGGTTTACCCCGGGTGTATCACTTCTGTGTCACTGTTAGACAGAGGCACAGTATACTAACCTCGAAAAAGGGCATAGCAAAATAAATTTAAAATGGGTGGCGAAAGCCAAACACATTCTGGCTAGGCTTATAAATGCCCTAGGGCAGATAGCCTAGTATGAACCTATATGAACCTATTAATCTTTCAGCTCTTGATTTGAATTTGCCTCTACTGAACCATTTCTGTGTTTGTTCCTGATCAACACGAGGTTCTTCCAGAAGTTTTCTATACTTGCAACTATATTTATGCATTTTCCACATTTCTTGCATTCTCATCTGATCTTTCACCTTATATTCTTTCTTTTGTTTTTTGGCACATTCAGTTGCTGCCTGATTTTTATCTACTTCTGGTTTGATTTCCATTCCTGCTTGACGCCGATATGCTTCTGCTAGATTAAGCAGAAAAGTCATCTTAGATTTATTCTCCTCATGTTTCAAAACTTTCACTATGTTTGGGTCTTGTATGGTCAACAGATATGCGTGGAGTCCCACAATTATAGATCTATAAATATAATCAATTTAATGGAGGACCATCCCTCCTTTGGAACGGGGAATATATATTCGTGGTATGCACTGATTTTTATATATCATTTGATGAGCATGAAGCACCCTTCTTGTTTTCCTGTCTAATCTATCCAACATGTTTTGGGGCCAGTCAGTCACTCCAAAATTGTAAGTTAGGACAGGAAGAGCAAACTGGTTTATAGATTGGATTTTATTCCTAGATGTCAGTGCTGTTTTCAGAATTAATTTAAGTCTTCTGAAGTATTCCTTACTAAGTTTTATTCACATTTGTTCGCCTTAAGAATCTGAATGCAAAATCCCACTCTTTCCTTATTTCTTGAATTAGCACCCTGCTTCACATCATCCCTTTCCACTTTGAATTGTAGCTTTCTACTTGCGTTGTGTATAAGAGCCCTAACTGTGTAGCTCTAAAGTATTCTTTCAAATCAGGTAAGCCTAAACAACCTTGCTCTATTGGAAGGATCAGCTTATCCCACTTGATTCAAACTCTTCTCCTTCCAGTTAAGTCCTTCAATTCTTTATTAAGTGCTATCCACAACTGCTCCATGACTGATAAAAAACATGCCTGACCTGCGTACAAAACTAAAGAGACTAATCAAGAAAAGTTATTTTGCATCTAATAAAACCAGAAAAGTTCATCTCAGTGTTGTGGAACATTCTGTGATAGTTCCAAGTTTTTTTGGGGCTATAAAATTTAGATTAAACAAAGCCTATAGCAGTAAACTACGTACCCAATACACTGGTTCAAGTAGTGAATATAGTAACAGAGATAAAACAATTTGAATTGAGATCTTCAGAAAAGGGTAAGAGCAAACAACATAGGACAAACAGAGAATTGTGGGAAAAATACATACAAGGAGGAATGAGGCCTAAAAGGCAGCAGGACTTAAATGAGCTATGTAATATTTGAGTAAGAAAGATTAGGTAGATTATAAGTAATCTATAATGTTTGCAACTGGGAGTGTGTCCATACATACATACATACATACATACACACACACACACACACACACACACACACACATATATATATATATATATATATATATATATATATATATATATATATATATATATACATACACACACACACACACACATGCATACACATGCACACACTCTGCTCATGTATGTATGTATAAATGCATTATATTTCTTAATTATTCTATATTCTATGATTTTTAATGTAAGTGATATTAGTGTATATATAGACATGTTTATATATCTTACATATTGTTTTAATGTTTTTTTAGATACTATAGGTTTGGAAAGATGTATTTATGTTTGTATGTTGCACTAGCACTTTAATGTTCCCTTAAGGTCTTGCCTCTCATTGATTGGTGTATGAACAGATACTATAGCTTTGGAAAGATGTATTTATGTTTGTGTATTGTACTAGCACTTTAATGTTCCTTTGAGTAATTAAGGTCTTGCCTCTCATTGGTTGGTGTATGAACAGAGAAACTTTTTAAATGTCATGTTATTTTTAATTTACTGTTAGTCTGAAGAAGCAGAGTTTATCCGTGAAAGCGCTTACTTTCTGTTCTATCAATAAATATTTCTGCTTTGTGCTACCAACGTCTATTTTTTCCTACAAATGTAGAACATTGCGTTTGTGCTTGTCACAGTGTGTGCAATTAGAAGCTGTATGCAAATAAGTTCTGGCTCAAGCAATCTTAAAGTTGTGCACTTGTCTTTTTATTTCATTCACTTTGTCTTCACTGTAACACCTGTTCTTCATGAAACTGTCAAGTGTGATGTCAATCTCATTGTGAAAATTAGCATCCACATTTAAGTTATGAAGCTCCCTCGCATTATATGAGATTTAACTACATTCTTGCACTTAAACAATGGATGCATAGTCATTGTACCTACAAGTCCATACTTCTTTTGTTTTTCCCTGCAGAAGTGGTGGCCCTTTTCAACACTCTGTACTAGATTAATAGTATAACATTTGTAGTTATTAGATAAATACTGCACCACACTGACCTGCAGTTAACTTAGCATGATTTTCCTGTTTTCTTTTTAGCAGATGGCATAGTTCAGTTTTTCTAACTCTCAACCTTGCATTACTTTGTGTCTATCCCTACCCCCACCTTGAACCTGCACACCTCTCCTCCCACTCCTGATTAATTACAGAGGTATCAAAAAGCCTGATGTAGAAAGGCACCATCTTTTGACTTAGCTTTTCTGCCTTGCTTCATAGGAATTCCCAGTAATGTGCTTGCATGCAAGTAGCCCACTGCCCTCTAGGTGGCTCCATACTATTAGTGCATCCAAGTGTCCCACCTGCCCACTAGGTGGCTCCATACTATTAGCTTTAGGGTCTCTAAATCCCTTTACCTCTTCTTCATTGAATCACCCTAACACAGTTCTTAGTCATCTCTTTGTTATTGTTTTCTCTCACACTGTGGTCACAGTATAACCATAGAAATATTTCCTTATATCAATTTGCTATAATCCCACTTCTTTTTTTTAAGCCTGTTACCTTCTTATATATCTCAACACACTTACCTTCAGACTTCAGCACTCCACTGATTGTTCTCCTCGATCTTCTTCTTCTTTTGGATCTACCTGCTCCGTTCACCCTGCAGGTTCACTCCGCTCCCCTTCCCTGCCCTCAATTCCCACCCGCCCCAGGTGTCCTACACTTATTATCACCTTACCACTCCCCATCATCTGAGACCACTCCCACTCATCAGAATCAATCAGCATTAACCAATCACTCACAGGACCCGGCCCTATTACTCCAACTCTCTCCAGTCTCTCACTATATGCTAATTATAAACACTCCAACTCTATTTTAAATGAGCATTACTCAAATACCCCTACAATGCCTCCACATACTTTTAATAAATCTTCAAACTCTAATCCTATTTACTGCCTAATACCCCCCACTTATAATTCTATATCTTCTCACAGCCTATGAATACCAACACCTCCCTGGCACCCACTACCCTAGAGCCAAAACCAGTACTACTAATCAGCAACATAATTCTAACTAACCACTAACCCACCTCTCATCAAACCCTTCTAATGCAAAAACTCAACATCCCATTCGTGCTTCATATATTAAACCTAGAACTAAATACTACAACAAACTCTTATTAAAACTCCAGAAACTTGCTATAAGATTGCTACCTAACCTCATAGTGGACGGTGACATCCACCCTAACCCAGGCCCAATCCCACCTGTTACTGTCAGTCCCACAAATAACACCCATACTAGCCTATGAAACCCAAATAATGCCCTCAACTCACTCCTAGTGTGTCACCTAAACATTAGAAGTATAAACAAGAAAATTCACTACTTACATGCCCTCCTAGATGTCCACTCCCTTGATATACTATGCCTTACTGAGACCTGGCTCAAGCCTACTACCATTGATAATGAGATTATACCCCCAGGGTACAATATATTAAGACTTGATCGCATCTCTAAGAAAGGAGGGGGGGCAGCCATCTTGTATAAATCCACTCTGGAAGTATCCAAAACTAGTACCCCAAATGCCTTGTTTACTAACAATGCAGAAATACTCATCACAAAGGTCCAACTCAACAAAAGCAAATCTATAAACATTGCATGTATCTATATTCCCCCAGGTGGCAACACAAATACCTTGGAGGGTATCCTCCAATGGCTCTCCACTAACTGCCCCTAGGAAACTATTATTCTCGGGGATGTTAATATCGACTGGAATACTTGCTCTTCAGACTTCCCCTCCACCCATATAAATTTGCATGGCTTCTTCCAGATTATATCTTCCCCAACCAGAATCAATAAGCCTAATAAAAAAGAAAGTATCCTAGACTGAATATTAACAAACAACCTACCCCAGATATATAAAACAGGCACCTTACCTGAGGACTTTAGTGATCACTTCCTGACCTATACAATCAGGAAAAGAAATGACATCCCTCAACAATCTTCCTTTAATACCATTAGGAGTTGTAAGAACTTTATTCAGACTAAGTTTCAGAATGAACTTAACACGTGACTGGTCCAACCTATGGCTACTTCCACTAGAAGAAGCGGTCTCATATTTTAACTCTACATTTCTTGCTATCCTGGATAACCATGCTCCCCCATGCACTATCAGAACCAATAACAAAGTAGCACTATGGCTGTCCAATGATACAAGACAAAACATTATTAGCAGAAACAAAGCGTGGACCTCCTGAAGAACCACTAAGTACCCAAAAGACCACCTTATATATAAACAGCTGTGAAATAATGCAAAGTAGTCTATTATGCTGGACAAAAAGAATTACTACTATAATATGCAACAAAAGCACCAAAATCAACCACAAAAATTCTGGTCAGGCATAAACAAACTTCTCCACCCAGGCCAATCAACTACCCATACCCCCTTAACTACCCTCCAACAACCTCCTAAAATTGTTGCTAACACCTTTAACACTTTCTTTGCAGAAACTGTGCAATCCCTAGTCAGTAAGCTATCTCCCTATACCCTAAGTACCACCAACCCCACACCTGATAATAAGATCCCCTTTAAGCTTGATCCAGTACCAACATCTTTTATTAAGACCCTACTTAAAAAACTGAAACCCACCACCCTTTCAGCAGACCTACTACCTGCAGAATATCTCCAAAAAGCTGCTAATGAAATAGCATAGCTCATATCAATTTTAATCAAAAGAACTATCCATGAAGCCTATATCCACCACATCTGGAATAGATTGCCCATACATGTCAAGCAGAGTGCCTCTTTGGACCTCTTCAAGAGGAACCTTGACGATTGGATGGGAGAATGGAAATTCACCCCAGGGATCACGTCAGTCGCCCTGCTAGACAGGGGTCCAGGAAAGTAAATAATGTGGGAAGAAATAGCCAGGGAATTGTTATGGATAGGCTTGTATAGGCCCTAGGGCTGATAGCCTAGTATCAACCTATGAACCTATGAATCTGGAAAATCTCCCACATTGTTCCTCTTCATAAAGGGGGAGATTGCACTGAACATTCAAATTATAGGCCTATAGTCATTCTGTCTCCTTTGGCTAAAATAATGGAAAAATGTATCCACAAGCAATTTCTTGCCTATCTGAATCAAAACACTCTCCTAGCCCCCTCCCAGCATGGATTTAGACCTTTCCATAGTACAACCTCAGCCCTTCTCTCCTTCTCCCATACAATAAATCAAAACCGTAATGACAACAAGTTCTCCTCAGCCCTCTTCCTTGACCTATCCAAGGCATTTGATATGGTAAATCACCAGCTACTCTTAAACACATTAAAATCACTCTCCATAGATAACCTAGCAATTACCTGGTTTCATTCTTACCTAAGTGACAGACAACAAGCTGTACTATGGAAGAATAACCTATCGTCCCTTTTACCAGTCACCCTTGGAGTCCCACACTGATCTATATTAGGTCTCCTCCTATTCTCCATATTCATTAATGACCTGTACAAAGTCATCCCTGATGCAACCTGTATTCAGTATGCAGATGACTCAACCCTAATCTGCTCTGCCACCTCCCCCACAGATTTACAATCCTTGTCCCAAATCACTTTCCACAAAGTAGAGAACTGGCTCACTGGTCGCCAACTACTATCAAACCCAAATAAAAACAAACTATTACTTTTCTCCCCCACTTGCAAGGTCCCCTCACCACCTCTCACCATAATATCTAACAATGGTACCATAATTTCCCTAGAACCTAGTACTAAACTACTGGGAGTGATCATCAACAGCAACTTCAAGTTTAATACTCACATAGGCAAAACTATTAAAACAGTTAATAAAAGATTAGGCTCTTTATACAGGATTAAACCATTCCTAACCCCATCTGCTAGAACTGTTATTGCCCGTATACATCTGCTATCAACCCTTCTTTATGCCTCACCCATCTTTGTAAACATAAGCAAATCAAACCTCAATAAATTAACTAGGTGCTACAATAACTTTGCCAGATTTGCCACAGGATCAGCTTATAGAACCCATCACTGCCTTAACTTTCAATCGTTAGACTGGCTTGAACTACCCTATCAACTGCAATATAACCAACTAATAGTTGTTCACAAAATCCTCTACCAACCAGACAGTACACTCATACTGAAACATATTATTATCCCCTACAGTAACCTAAAATCCCTTCACTCTTCCAAAAAATTGCTAGTGCAAACTGTTAAAACCAACAATTCAGCTGGTGAATCACTATTCTCCAACTCTGCTGGTAAAAACTGGAACCTACTTCCTGCTGAAATCACCTCTGACCCCTCCTTATCCCAATTCAAAAAATCCCTTAGAAAGTACCTAAACATGCAGTGGCTTTGTCCCTGTACAAACCCTGACTAACCCCCACTCAAACATCATTCACAAATGAGAACCTCATTACAGGAATAAAACTCTGACTCTCTAACTGTTTAAAATTATGTGTCTCACCCACCTACTGGTAAGATTTAAAGTTAACACTACACCATGTATGATAACCACCTTTAATATATGTTTTCCTTTTTCAGATGAAATCTTTAACTATTTCTTTCTCAGCTACTTGCTTCCAAAACATGTACCTGTGTGTACATATCACTAAACAAATCTCAGTTTTGTGATAACTCACTGTAATAATAATTTCACTGTATTTACACTTGTTTTTGTACATTTGGAGCTTTTCTCCCCGGGCCTCCAGTGAAAATTGACCTGTATCCAGTCGGACATTCCTGGTTAACAAATGTAAAATAAAAATAAATAAATAAATTGTATGCAAAAATGTGTTCTTTTACATATACATGTATACCTAGGGTAACCTTGCAAGTATCACTGAAAAAATAAAATTAATAAATGAATCAGAAACATTCACCTTCTTCTACCTGATATGCTAAAAATCTGTACCCTGGCTGGCTTTCGTGGATATGCCCCATTAATTTTTCCCCTTCTTCCTTCCCTTTTACCTCTTCTTACATTGCTGTTCTGATGCAAATTCTGTATCATTTTTATGATGGATGCGGATGTAAATCCCCTTTTAATCGTACCTCTGGTGAAGTATACTTCACATCATCTCCCTGACTCACTGTTGTCAAGGCATCGTGTCTAGCAGCCTGACAGACTATAGCTTAGACAGTGTGAATAATAAAGAGTGTTATAAGTATTTATGATGTCTGAATCTGTTTTGGACCATGGCAAAAGCCGGTCCTGAGGGTAGCCACTCCTGTTCCTTTGTAACTTATGCATCCAAGCTCATACCCTCGTAGTGTTTCTCATACTGTGTAAAGTGCTCAGAAATATATCATTCTACTTAGTGACTCATCACATTCTGCTGGATCTACCATGTTTTAGGTTGCCAGGGATGATGCCCTAACAGCAGTGAAAGAAGCAGGGCCCACATACTCATTAAAAGTGCAGACAGACCCTGAAGCAGTTCAACAACTTGGGTTGGTGCTGGAATGGTGGTCTAAGTAGGCAGTACAGGGCTTGAGGGTGTGCTGCAAGGAATTGTCATGCCAATAGCTCAGTTGTGGGATAGCCATGACTTACCCCATCCTGGATGATTTACACACATATTGGGTAGTGTAGACCTATGCAACTTTTACGCTGTACTGAGCCTTACAGTAAGACGCTGTCCGGTTTGACTCTCAGCTAGAGCGTCTTCTGCATGGAGACATGCGTGAATGGGCATACCTTCGTTGAAGGTTGTGCATCAGGGCTGGTAACTCGGCAAGTAAAAATCAACTACCAATCATTAGCGGACAGGAGTTCCACTGTGGCGACCCCTAACCGGGAAAAACCGAAAGACACAAACAAACACACATAATTACATGTAAATGCAGTAAGTGTTATGAACTGTCCTTTTACAAATGCTCATGCACTATACAAGTGAACTCCTCAGTACAGTATTAGGCAATTTGTAGGAAGAGGTATAGGGTATATTGCACTATAATTGTGTACTGGGGGTGGAGCCTGAAGCCAGATGGGGTGGTATCCCACAGCTCCATGATACAATGACTGAAATGCAAGGGACAGAGTAGATCAGCCTACGGTGATGTGTACTGGGAATAAAATAATAAGGACATGGTGGGAATCAGTGTATATAAAAAAGTCTTCAGGCAAATAAGCTGCAAGAGATGGGCAGAGGATTATTGCTGCAATCATAGTTTATGTTCATAGATTCATAGGTGTGTACTAGGCTAATGGCCCTGGAGCCAATACAAGCCTAGCCCATAGAAATACCCTGGCACTGTGCTGCCTGACGTTAGTGCCCAGTGCCTCTATCAAATAGAGCCACTGGAGTGATCCCTGGGGTGAAATTTCAATTACCCATCCACTCATCAAGATTTCTCTTTAAGAGGGATAGTGAGGTGCTCTGCTTGACATCTATGGGAAGTCTATTCCAGAGCATGGACAATGTCTGGGTGAGGAACCTCTCCCTCCAGCATGTTCTGTTGATTGTGGTAATGAAGTTGAGGTCACTGGAGCGTGTGGTGTGGAGGGATTGGGATTTCTTTAGATGTAGCATTTCTAACAGAGCTGGGTCAGACATGGCTTTGTAAGTCAGGCAAAGATCGCCTCTAAGTAGGCGATATGAGACAGAGAATAGCTGTAGTCTTTTGAGTCTGTCCATGTAGAACATGTGTTTAATGCCTAGAATCCTCTTCCTGAGGTCCTTCTGTGGCCTCTCCAGCTGCTGCAGGTGTCTAGTGAGGTACATACCAAAGGAGGAGGCATTATACTCAATGATTGGTCTAATGAGGGAAGAGTAGAGAGAGAGATAATGACCTCTTTCTTCCTGGATGCAAAACCCTTGGTAATGAGATGTGCCACATAAAAGGACTTTCTGACAACAGTGGCAATGTGGTACTCAAAGGAGAGGTTACTGTCAACCTGTGTCCCCAGATCTCTTTTAACGCCTTCAGTGTTCCATGAGCTCCCATCGATGTGGTAATTAGTGGGAATTGAGTTTTTACCAAAGGGGATGATGACACATTTTTTGGCATTGAGCTTAAGGCCATGGTTTCGACACCAGTCATTGGTCTCAGTGAGGACTTTCTGTAGGATGGCTGCATCTCTTGGGGAGTTAATAATGGCTCCCAGCTTGCAGTCGTCTGCAAACTTGATCAGCCATAGTCCCTTTGTGTTGGCCTGGACTTCTGAGAAGTAGATGCCGAAAAGGAGAGGACCCAGGACCGATCCCTGTGGGTCTCCACTCATGACTGGTCAGCAGCCTGACTTGGAGTCTACTACATTCACACTGTGTGTTCCATCTGTGAGCCAATTTGCAACCCACCTAGTGATATATGGGTTGATGCCTAGTTTGATGAGTTTATCAATAATTCCCGAGTGAGGAATGGTATCAAAGCCCTTGGCCAGATTGAGGTAGGCTATATGCACTGCCTTACCTTCATCCACACCCTTAATGACTGACACAAAGAAGTCAACCAGGTTGAGCAGGCATGATCTCCCTTTCACAAAGCCAAACTGCGGGGGGTCTAGAGTTTGGAGATTTCCTATATCTTTGTTAATCAGGTCCATGATGATGCACTCCATAGCTTTACATATCAGACTCATCAAGCTAATGGGGCAATAATTCCCAGGATCTGTAGTTGCTCCTCCTTTATGGAGAGGGATGACTGTAGCAGTGCGCCATTCAGTAGGAACAAAGCATGAGGTGAGGCTGTGACTGAACACGGAACCCAGATGTAGTGCCAGTTCACTTTGTATTTCATGTAGAACACAGCCAGGGATAGTATCAGGTCCCATGGAAGCTGTATTCTTGGCCTTGGACAATGCAGCTTTGACCTGTGCTGCAGTAATACTGGATGCCTGGCATTCTTCTGGTATTGTGATTGGTCATTGGGGGGATAGTGGGGCAACGTTGGCACAATCTGTCAGGAAGTATGTTGGCAATATCTGTTGGCTCAGTATAGAAGGACCCATTGTGCAGTAACTCAGAACAAATCTGGGTATTGCCATGGAGGTTCTTGAGGTTCTATAGAAGGCTTTGCGATTGTTTTTAGTGTCTGCCGCAGTTCTGCCTTCATAGCTGGCTGCAGAAGATTTGTTAAGAGATCTCAACTTTTTGTTGAGGCTAATAAGGGAGTTTTTCCAGTCTTGGGACTTCACCTTTTTCTGCAACAGTTTTTTCCTTCTGTTGTAGAATTTATTAATGGCAGGGGACCACCAGATCAGCTTCCTTTCTTTGGAGGAGAGTGTCTTGTTTCTGTTGGGTATGGCTAGTTCCATGCATTTATGTACATGTTCGTACAGTGCATTGTTGTATGATTCAGAAGTCATGGAGCTATTTTCCATTGGCATGGGTGCTGTGAAGTTAGCCACCTCTGTTTTTAGGAGCCCAAAGTCAGCTTTGGAGAAGTTTTGCAAGGTGTTTACCTTTGCGGGGGGGGGTGAGATGTGGATTTCCATGGTGATTAGTTTATGGTCGGATCTGACCAGGGAGGGATTGACTACTGTTGTAGAGCAATGGTCGCACATATTAGTAACAACCAGGTCAAGGATGTTGCTTCCTCTAGTGGGGGTCAGAATGAGCTGGTCCAGGGCATTGGGACTGATGAATTCCAGGAACCGCTGGGCCAATGTATTGGTGCTTGAGTAGTTTTTCCAGTTGATGGAGGGGTAGTTGAAGTCTCCTAGTATGAGAGTGCTGGGTTGGACCTTGATAGATTCCAGGTTGCTTAGGAACGTGGAATGAGAGTCTAGGGACATGGTTGGGGACCTATAACAGGCTATGACCTGGATCGCCATCTTATCCAATTTTAGTTGTACCTGAAATATCTCAGATGCATTATGCTGGGCTACTAGTCTGGAGGTGTGCATATCCTTTATGAATATGGAGAAACCACTGCCTTGGGAGCTTCAGTCCATGTTTCATGGCAGAAAGATGTGGAATGAGTTATAGCCTGCTAGTGCAGGGGTGCTTTCTGGTGCTTTAAACCAGGTCTCCATTACAGAACAAATGTCGATGTTCTCCATTTTGAGGAGTGCTTCGAGCGGATGCATCTTGAGATTTAGACTTCTATCGTTGAGCATCATGACCCTCAGATTGCATTTATTTATAGCTGTTCTGATGGTAATTTGGCCTTTGGAACACCGCCTAAAAAGGCACTATAGGGCTGGCAAGAGCCAGTTCCCAGAATCCCAGGGGTGACAGATGCAGGCCATCTCTGGCAAAGGACTGAGGTCTGTCAATCATATCATCCCAAGCAGACAGATACTGGATCCCCTTAGAATGACACCCAGAAACTTAGCCAATTGTTGAAGTCAATCATTTTTTGTTGGTACTGCGGTATCATTCTGGGTGATGGTAGGATACTGCTCAGGGCTAGGGTCATACCGGCCTGGGCCACATAATCCAAGAGCTCCACCATGTCTCTTTTCATGTAGTCCAGGGAGGTGCATCTCATGTCATTCACACCCACATAGACAATGACAGAATCATACTTGTACTTGTTGTGGAGTGACCTGAGTCCGTGTGTTATGTGTCGGATTCTGGCACCCGATAGACAGCTGACTGTTACCTTCTCCTTACTCAACCTAGTGAGTGGGACATCACCTATTATTAGTGTATTGGGCAAGGTGTTTAGCCTTAGGGATTAGGTTGAGGGGCACACTGTGGAGGTGAGCTACGTGTCCTGTGGTTTGTGCTGTGTTGTGGTGGTCGAGTGCATTTCTGTCTTGGAGGTCTTTGCTGTTCGGGTAAATTTTTAGTGAGAGCCTCTGTGAAGGTGGGTGTGTGGTTTGTGTTTTTATGTGAGAGATGTGATGGTGCGTGTTCTGGAGTGCTATGTGTTTCATGTGTTGTGTGCAGGTGTTGACCTTCTTCTCTTGACCAGTTAGTCCAGTCTTGGCTGGAGAGTGCGTAGCTTCCAATTTGGTGATATAAGTGCATCTCTCACAAGTCTGAGTGTTGGGAGGTAAGAGGAGAGAGTTGTCTGTGTACATGAGGCAGTTGCTACACTGCCTCAGAATGCCCAGGTGCACCAAGCTAATAGGAGAAAGCGCAGGGAACTGCCCTTTAATTATGCCAGGAGGGGTGGTCATAACTATTAAGTACTGGGGCTATTTCCGTGATGGCACTTGGGTGTGCTACAATAATTGCTACAAAAGTATTGAATGTTATAACTATTTCTATTTTAATTGCTTGTATAAAATTGTTATGATATTTATTTTGTATGTTAAAACAATAAACTTGTTTTTAAAAAAAAAATAATTGCTACAAAAACTTGTTGAAGTGAAAAGCGATTAAACAATTTGAAGTGCAAAAGAGAAAGAACTACCAAGATTCAAGGGAAAAACTGAACAGCAGACTTTCTGGCACCAGTAATAGATTACCTCAGCTCAGTGCTGCTAGGCGGAGCTTAAACAAGTGTAAACCTGGGCAAATGCAGGCTTTTAAACCAGAAAGTTGAAAGTGATAGAAAAATTGCCCAAACGGCCAATAAACTACAATTGCTGGGCCAGAAACCACTCCTCCTGTGGTAGATAGGCTACCTAGTGCTTACCATTCCCAATGATAAGCTAGAAGGCGTCCCTCCAACACAGAAAGGCTTGGGGGGCTCAGAAGCTTACAGACAGTCCTGGATACAGCACATCTGTATCTGGTCTAGATTAGTTACAGGAAGGGCAGGAAACAAGAGCAAACATAGGCTTTTAAACCTGAAAGTTGCAAGGGATGGAAAAACTGCCCAAACCGCCAATAAACTACCATTTCTTGGCCAGAAACCACTCCTCTTGTGGTAGATAGGCTACCTAGTGCTTACCACTCCCACTGATAAGCTAGAGGCTTCTGTCCAACACAGGAAGGCTTGGGGGGGGGGTGCTCAGAAGCTTACAAACAGTCCTGGATACAGCAAATCTGTATCTGGACTAGATTAGTTACAGGAAAGGCAGGAAACAAGCTTAGAACTTTTGTTCTGTTTTTTTTTTTTTTAACAGAAAAGCAGCTAAAACAGCAGTAAAAACAATTCAAATGCAGTGCAAGCTAGCACACGTGAGTGTGTAGCAGTATTAAATCAAATACAGTTTAAATAAATTCAATTAAATTTAAAAACAACTAAAAACAAGTGCAGAAAGCAGTAAATTAGGGAAAAATCAAAATGGAGGCACTTAGAATATCAGAAAACAATGTCAGCAGATTTATAAATAATTCAGTCAAGCAAAAATGACAAACAGTTAAGATGGGCTGGCTCAACAAACCCCACCTGAAACTAGCATCTGAGCTACCCTGAGAAACAAAATGCAGACAACAACAAAGGACAGAAACAATACAGCAAATACATAAATAATAAAGCAAATATATAAAGACACCACAGTGCAAAATGAGTTGCAAAAAGTGTACTTATCAGTTTGGAATATAAGATGGGAAAAGGTTGCAACTCTGTTCACAGTCAGAAGAATTTAGCTCTCTGCTATATAAACTCTGTACAAATTCACAGAAATGCAGTGCTCTGAATACTTTCACATGATGTGGTTTGATCACAAAGGCAAAGCCCAAATGACCAGATCTACAGAAGTGAGTAAATTACAGCATGACCCACAACTTTACCATATGTTATCTCTACTACACTATGGCTAAAGTCACTGTTTGGAAATGAAAAAATAGGAGCGTCTGAGAAGTGAATACTTCATATGAATCACACTATCATAATGAAACTTTATATCTTTTCTCTGGTTTATGTTCATAGTATGACTATATATATATATATATATATATATATATATATATATATATATATATATTTTTTTTTTTTTTTTTTTTGCACGTTATTTAGGTTCCACTTTATAGAAACATGCATTTGATAAAGCACTTTAACTGCATACCACCAGATGGCACCAGATCACTCTAAAGTGAAGTATGTTTGGTTAAAAGCCTACTTTTTTTGAACAGTTTTTCTGGGACAGTGTCAAGGAATCACAAGCAGAGCTGTACTGCTGAAGTGAAATAGTATTCAGGAGAGATGGGGGAAGGGGACTAGGGAGATAGGAAGTTAGTCAGGATCAGGAAGGGGAGGGGGGTTTGTGTAAAGGTAGATGGGTTAGGTAGAAGAAGGACTTTAAAAAGCCACAAGCAGCCAGGAGGATGTAAGCAACAAAGAAACAATGATGAATATGAATCAATGAATTCCTGAAAAGAGTTCAGCAGCATCTGGAGATAATGGTTGGACTTCGCAGAAGTGCGTGTGACTTGTGTGATTAACATGCCAAATGGTTGTGATGTCATATGCAAATGATACATGATTGCTATGCAGATTTGACATTGACATCATGTATACATAGTAGTTGACTGACACATACGGAAATCACCTCTGTACATGTGATTTGTGAATGTTCCTGAGACTGAGTGGCTCCAGACTCAATTAAATGTTGCAGGGTGTTAAAGTTAAGAGGTATGCATGCCACATAACGACCTTTTGTCCAGTAATAATGTAAGCAGAAGTCCCCAGTGTTTAGCATGATATACTGTTCTTTGACAAATGTACATATGCATTGACTGCCCTTCTGCAGTTACTCACCTCTAATAAAGTGCGACAGTTCATCATTATCATTTGAGAACTGTTTCTTGGTAAAGTTATAACATACTTGTTAAATTCAAATTTGGGTTAGTGCTAGGGTTAGGCTTACGTATAACACTAAACTGACTTACTACAGAAAGTCCAATTTAGAGCCTGTTGCTGTGTACTTTGCTTAAAATAACAAGTGTCTTATGCAGGATGCTACTGTTCAGCAAGCGTAGTAAGTGGTGCGTAAGTACGACCTATGAAGTCTGAGAATGATTGCATAAAGTACAGTATTATTTGGTATAAATACATATAGTCTGTGGCTTGTAGAGCATTGTGGATTTATACTGGCATTGCTATATTTAATTGTATTATTATTACTGAAGCATTATTTAACTGTAGTCCCCCCTTCAGCTAACGTGTCAAACACCTGATGAATATTCATCTGGCCGGTGAAGACATCATCATGAATATTCATTCCTTATTCAAACATGCCACCTGGTGTTGGGCGGGGTTTAGGCGGGAATTGCTACTCCACATCTGAGGGGGTGCTGTTCTACAACAAAGCTCTAAGTTCATGCTTTAGTGCAAATTAAATTATGTTTCGGTTGATTAGAGAGACAGTATGTGTGTGTGTGTGTGTGTGTGTGTGTGTGTGTGTGTGTGTGTGTGTGTGTATATATATAACAAGTGTAGGTTCTACTCAAGTGGTGCTTAGTGCAGGGTAAATCAGACTTGGTTCACTAATTGGTTGGTGCTTAGTACAAGGTATATTATGTTTGGTTAATTTTGTTTAATAATAATAATAATAATAATAATAATAATAATAATAATAGTAATAATAATAAAACATCTGGTTGCTATGAACCTTAATCTACGTTATTATGGGATTTACCTGCCAGTTGCAGGTAGTTAATGAATAAAAGAGTACTTTTGGATAGATATGTTTAACTAAATATTGTGTGGGTACACCAAGTTTTTGGTAACCTTTCTGGAAATTCTTTATTTAGGACTAAATGGCAGAAGTAGTTAAGATGGAGACTCCATAATAACCCCCAATCCCAAAAAACCAAAAGCGTATACCTTGCAATTGATGACCCTGTGTATTGTTTGTGGTTTATTTACTTGACTGCTACATATATATCTATATCTATATATATATATATATATATATATAATATTTTTTTTTTTTAATATATATACAAAACCCCGCAGCAGGATGCTGGCACCCCTGTGGCTGGTAGAATACTGTACCCGTTTTAACTTTATTGGTGTTAACTTCTTTAGAAAAAGAAGAGGGAAGGTAATGGGGCAGTGCACAGAACTTGTCAGAGAAGGCTAGAATGTTTGAGATGAGGGTAAAGCTTTTAATTTATCTTTTAGATTCTTTTTATCTATTGTGTATTCCTGCAAAGCTTCTTGGAGAAAAGTGAACAGATTTAAGACATAATCATATATAAGGAAGGTGGGAATACCCCCCCCCCCAAAAAAAAAAGTCTCACTTCAGTTGCTAAATTCAAACTATGATCTTGGACCATGACTGCAAATATTTTTTGTATGAACAGTACAACTGGTTGGTCAGCTTGTGTTTTTCTTCCCTTCTCCCCAGAGTCATTAGGTTTTATGGTGGGGGTGGGGGGGGGGGTTGATTGGAGACAAAACAGATAGCATTATGCAAGCTATAAAAAGGTTTTATGGCTTTCCACATACAATTCCTGAAGGGAATTTTTTAAGAGCTTTATCTTTGTAATTTCTGGGAATTGTAAATGTCTTCAGTGGTAAAACTGTCCTAGCAATCACTATTATCTTATATATTCTTGTAAATTTAGTTTATAGATCTGCAAAAACAGTAATACACAAGTGTTTGCTTTGGATATCCATGTTAGTTTGTAGCAAGAAATCAGCATTACAGAACAAGAAAACTTAGGTAGATGCAAATGGTACTCTAGACTTAAAATCTGATAGGTGTACATATGTATGAGTAAAATAAAAATCTAAAACGCTCCAATATGATAGAATGAATATGTTCTGTGTCTTGAGGCAGAAAGTTGCAACATATCTCTCAACTTCTTGGTTTAAGAATTCTGGGCAAATCCAAATTTAATGGAGAGACAAAATCCAAAATCAGGAAAATTTAGAAGTATTAATGTAATGCACTTCAAAGTTAATAGGACCATTGTTACTGTGTCAGTGTGCATTGTCTGAGCAATAAGAGGTAAGAAACTGTAATATCTGGCATTGCTGACCGACTGTGGTCATCAGGGAAATATGAGAAAGTCAAACTTGCAGGCAGGACAATAAAAAAAAAAAAAAGAGGGGGGGCGGGTTGATCTAGCATTCACTTAGGGGATCTACTTTGCTGTATAACTCTGTGCTGTCATGCAAGTTGATATATACTGGGTATACTGTTTAGTTTGTTGTATGGTAGGTGCTACTCCATAACTGTGTTAGGATAAATTGTCAGCTTCTTTATATCAATTGTCTATTTTTCTGCAAATATTTATTTGGAGCCCTTCATGGCCAGGTCTATATACATTCTGGTGACCTGCCCACTTTTTGTTAGCAATTGGGTGAATAACTAAAGCTGACACCATACAACAGTAGTTTAAGCAAAAAAATTACATTTCATATCAGCAGGCAAGCATAGAAGTGGTCGGATTTTGCAAATCTGTAAATGAAGACCAAACTCTCATTTGGAATGGTATCTGTAGTAGTATTAGTAGCAATAATATTAATAATATATTAATGTTGTTGTTGTATCTTTCGGCTTTTCCCGGTTAGGGGTCGCCACAGCGGAACTCTGGTCCGCTAATGATTGGCAGTATATTAATAATAATAATAATTCCTGTTTTAGCAAGCTGCAACAAACCAAGGATATATTTTATACTTCTGAAAGTAGAAATTTACAGTAGTGTAATACACCATAGAGACTTTCAGAAAGGAATGCAATCTTAAAATTATTTTTTGCTTATAGTATGAATAGTCAATATAAAAAAAAGAAAAAAATGCAGGTAGCAGTATGAATTAAATCTGCCAGAGCTTATTTCCCAAGGCATATGGCCCTTATTTTCTTGGTGGGATCACAAATTGAGACTGTTTCAATAACAGTTGTATTGCCTCTGAAGGTATTCTCATGGTTGGTGACAGAGAGATTCATGATACTGCAGCAGACCTGAACAAGGGTAGAGTAGGCAGATGCGTATTAAGGAAGACTTGATAAGGCAGTAAGCAGCTCTTGCAGTACAGTTTAGTAGGATAACTGCTGCAGATATATGGCTGAGGCCCAGTATTGGCCAGATGGGTGAAGGTTTGCTGGTTGAAATGATGAAATGTTTAGCTGAAATGCATCTTATACATTATTTGTGTGTTTTATTGAGTTGCATGCAGAAAAGAAGATCCAAGAGCCTTGCATTATGCCACTCAGCTTTAGTAGGTGGGCATAAACTCAAATTATGGGGTAAACTGGCTAACAAGATAAAGGACTGGCAGAGTTTAGGCTTAGTCATAAGGTGCAGTTAAATGAGACCTGTTTGGCAACCACAAACATATTTACTCCTGGGGGTGGATCTACACCCTTAAAGGAAATGGCTTTGCTGGCCCTATACATGCTGGGAAGATAAATTAATAAATAAATGTGAGGGTCCAGAGTGAGAAAGATGTCACAGGTTTGGGAATATCCTGGTACTGAAGGGGGGAGGACACCACATGTATGGGCGTGGTACATCTGGTACTTACTCAGTGGTCACATGATTAGTAGTAATGCACTAAAACAGTAGTGACAAGTCTAAGGGTTTGCAGCAGTACTTTGAAAGATTAAACTGAACACTGTTATCACAATAATCCTGCATTACCCTTTACACAGTCTCACAATGAAGCCCCTTAACTGAGTTTAAGCCTGAGTGTTAAAGCAGTCTGAGGAGCAAAATGGAGTGCTGACAAGGGGAGCATTGCTTCACTTTCCAGTACAGTTGGTGTTTCAGTGTTCAGCGGCAGCTAAGACTTAACAAGTTTCAGTGGGTTAGTACAGTAGATCCTTTAATAATAGCATACAGTGTTACATTAAGAATAAGATAAGATGATTTACTATGTCATTTGTCATGTAGAATTACTCATTTAATAATTTACAGGTACAATAGGTGGCATCCGTTTTTGGGAGGTATTTGAATGGGAAACAGTTTGCAGAGTTCTGATTTAAGGAATGGTAATGATTACAGTCTGGCACCTATTTAGCTGGGGCAGTACACATCAGGGTGAGAGATGCAGGAAAAGCACAGTATGTTGTAGGGCACAATATGAGAGTAGTCAGCTAGCCATGTAAGCATGTGTGGAGAGCGACTATCAGCACAGGGAAAGTAAAGAAGTTTCAGGGTTTTATGTATGTTGTTGTATTTTGTTTATAACTTGTTTACCAGGGTAGAACACTGATCACAAATGACCAATGGCAGGCTTAGTCTGGGTTGTGCATAAAAAACAAAATTTTACATCTACATGGAATTAACATATAAAATACATGAACATATCAAACTGTATGTACACATAGAGGTAAAAACATAATACATGAATAGATGAAACTGCATTTACATGGAATTTAACATAATTTTTGGAGTCAAACAAATGCTTAAAAAAACAAAAGGTATTTTGTATAGAAATGCAGGCAGCACATCAAAACATAACATTCAGAGCACAGCATATTCTATGAGGGAGAATGCTATTGCAGACACAATTTCTCATTTTCAGTGGGACAGGTTCAGGCAACTGTGGACAGGAGAAGACCCAAAGCCTTACAGGATTCCACAGCACATTTTGGGACATGAAAAATAAATGAGGCATGATACTTGAAGCACTGCATCCAACTACAGGAATACAGTATAAGAAATGTATTGTCCATTTTTAGACAAACAACGGCTGGTCCAGGGTAGTAAGTAAAATAGCCATTCCCCGTACCACAGCTATTAAGTTACATTTTTAGTTTAAAAATGTTGAGTATGTCTAAGTGAAGTCCTGGTGTACATGTGGCACCAAAAAGTTGGTACCCAGGGGTGCATGGCTGGCAGGAAACCATGCACGTATCTGCAATTAGAAAGATGTTCCAATGATGGGTAAGAATGGAGGTCAGGACAGCAGATGTGCAACAGTCCATCATGCCGAGCAATTTTTGCATGACTGTGGGGAGTTCTGAGAGAGGTATGTAGTTTGGAGTATGAACTGTGGCTGTTTCAGACAGCACACTTAATAGCATTTTGTGGCTCACTCTGGATATTTGAGATAGTGCAGTGCAATACGAATGACAACCCTCCATGGGTTCTACAGCTCAGTGACATGTTAGGCTGACAGGGTGGGAGTCCATGTGATGAAGAGTGAAATGGACTAGCTAGGAAAAGAAGTATGCCAGAAGCCTGAGCCTCCAAAGGATAGAGGGTGGGACATAGTTAGAGGGTTTAAGAAATACCAAGTGATGTGTCTGAGTGGTGATGCATTGTTCTTGTGTCACAGAGATTGTGCTCCCTTATCTAGTCACCAATTCAGGGCAGTCCTGAAAAAGCCATAGCAAGGCTGGGTCTTGACATTATTTAATATTTTAATTTATTTTACATTTGCTCACGGGGAAAGTCCGACTGGACACAGGTCCATTTTCAGTGGAGGCCTGGGGAGAAAAGCTCCAGATTACTTGGACCTCTACTCTTTAATATCTTCACCAACTCACTCCACTCCTCATATCCTCAGTCTAACATTGTCCAATACGCAGATGACTCTACAGTCATAACTATTGCTAATTCCCCCTTAGACCTTCTAACAAATACCCAGACATCTTCCAACTCAGTAGAGACATGGCTCACTAATAATCAGCTCATCCTCAACCCTAAGAAAACACAATTACTATTCTTTCTACCTAAATCTGCAAACCACATTAAACTTTCCTTCTTCATAAGGTCCCTAAACAATACTCCTGTAGAAGTATAAACTAGCACAAAACTCCTTGGCATTACCATTAACAACCAACTAAAATTCAATCTTCAAATTAACAATTATATCAAAAAACCCACCAAAAACTAGGACTGCTGTACAGGAACAACAAATTCCTAACTACTAAAGCTAGGATTTCTCTTACCCATGCCTACCTTCTACCATGCTTAACCTATTGTTCCCAAACACTCACAAATCTGAACTCCTCCCTACTTACCAAATTAGAATCAACCTACCACAAAGTAGCTAGACTTGCAGCTCAACAAACATATACATCTCACCACTGTCTCTCCCTAAAATACCTGAACTAGCCCAAACTACCTCACCTGTTCCTACAATCTTAACTCCAAATCCATCTTATATCAGCCTGATTTCTGCCCATGTCTATCTTCTCCCATCTCTCACTACTCCCCTACCAGACTTTTCTGAAGCTCAACTCAAGACTAAAAATCCATAAACTCAAATCCAAAGCAGGGTGCATATTATATAGATACCATCCCTCTATTGCATGGAACAAACTTCCACTAGAAATAAGGTCCCTGACTCACCCCAAACAATTTAAGCTGGCAACCAAAGACCACTTTAAAAAACACTGGTCCTACCATTGTGCTCACCCTCCCTGATTATTACCTACCTTTATAGTACAGTCAAACTAACTTACTAAAACTTACCATTAACAACTTCATCTTATGCTTCCTATGCAACCTCCAAAGCTTCTTCTATACTCTGCTCCATGAAATTCTTATGTAACCTTTTAAGTTTCTGCTACACTGCATACAAAACCTTATATTTACTCAGCTCTCTTTTTAAACCAAAACATACAACTTATTCTACTTTTTTAACATTCCCCTTTTTGTTTATAGTACTGTTTTATCTGTCAACAATATACATGTATGTAGCTTATGTATTTTAACTACCAAAATTCTCTATTGCTATTTTTATTGAAATGTATCTGTATTTGCTATTTTTATTTCATTGTATATCTTTGGAGCTTTTCTCCCCGGGCCTCTGCTGAAAAAGGACAATAGCTCAGCCGGACACTCCCGGTCAACAAATGTAATGTAAAATAAAATAAAATAAAAGTTACATGCATACATTAATCAGGAAGAAACAAGCAAAACCTTAGTCAATGAATATCAAACGTTACCTAGTTACCAGCTCCAGATACCATATATCAGTTAAGAGGAATCACACAACTTATAACATGCAGTATTTCATAAAAAATGTATACGTTCATAAGTGTAATATTGATGGGATTACTACAGAAATCACACTTAGAAGAGGAGTCATTCATGACAGTACTTTAAATGGGATTAATATAGGCTTCACTCATGGTTGTAGTATGTCAGGGTGTTACTAAGTAAAAGGGTCAAGTAGCATAACAGAGTACTGAGCACTATGAATTTGAAAACAGAGGTAGAAATGATTAGCTAACACAATGACTAGAGGGGGCAAGAAAAAGTACAGATTCTTAGGTGAGTACAGGCCTGCAGAAGGGTCAGTCCTTTAGATATTGCAGGATTTTTTAGGAGGCCTATTGGATTAAGATGGGAAATAGATTAAACCAGTGTTTACCTTGTGGAATCACCGGTGCATAACCAGTTGTTCATCTAGTGTATTTTGAGGAGTTTTTTAAATTGTGTAGTGGAGCTATTGTATGTTAGGTGGCTAGGTAGGGTATTCCAAGATTTAGAAATAAAGTAGCTGAAGAGAGATTTCCCAGTCTCATTATTGCATTTGATGACATCTAGGAGGTTTTGGGTACTAGATCTCAAGGTTCTTGTTGTAGTACAAGGTAGTATCAGATTCTGGAGTGCTGGAATTTTATCATGGTGGTAGTATAACTTGTGTGCCAGTAACAACTGATTGATTTGGAGTAACTCGGGCAGCTCCAGCCAGTTTAGCTGTTTGAGAGATACATATCTGGGTTCTATATGATGACTTGACATTAGCAAGTTAACAGCTCATTCCTTCAGAATAGGAGCGCATCACATACCCACACAAGGGGGTATCAGAAATTGAGGTACTGCGCTTAGGTCAGAGATCACAAGCTTATAGAAAATATGTCCGATCACGATGACTATTCAGCATTCTCTTTTGCAGGTATCATAAATCAGCTGACAAAGGTGTGGATTCTGAGGCATTCTTTCATGTACCATGCGACCATAGAATTGGGTGAATCTCGGCGGAACTGCATAGGTACATACATTCATAGGTAAATACTAGGCTATTAGTGTGCAGACTATTACAAGCTTAGCCAATAACCAGAAGTCAGAATCAAACCCCACACATTATATTTGTGACTTAAAGACCTTAACTATTGTGCCAACCCCTCCCCCAAAATAATTTTCATAGGCAATTACTAAGCAATCAGTCTGTAGACTACTACATGCCTAACTGATATGTAGAGGTTAGCAAGGGTGAGAATCAAACTCTGTACTTTGTGTCTGTGAAGTAAACAACCTCACCACTCAGCCAGCCTCAACACACTAGCTTTCAATGAGAAACAATGTGGGTTCTTTGGCTGGGAGGGACAGGAATGCAGTGGTGGCAGCTTTATCAGAGTATTCTGAGTCACTACCTGAGCCAAGTTTAATTGTGTTACATACAGAAGGGGTTGACGTGACAAGCAGCCCATTGTTGTACCTCAAAATAAAATTTGTCAGTGGTTCAGGCAGACTTGGTTGAACCTGTGGTCAGATAAATTCCCAAGACCAGTCCAGCAAGAAGAAAATAATGTCAGAGCAGTGAAAAGGGCTAGGAAGCTGACATACAGACTCACTGGACAACAGGTAAGAGAACTAGGGGGTTAGGTACTGCACCACACTAATATCAGTTCACCAGAAACATACAGTTATGAAGTTCACTTGTCACATTCAGGAACAAAGCTATTTATAGAAAACCTTAAAGAAGTAATGGCAAAGTTGGCAAATGTGCTTGGAAGGGGGGTGGGGGGTGTCATGTAGCACAAGCCATCTTCCTGTGGTAGAACGGCAGACTTGGAAAATTAAAATTACAAAAAAGTGTGCTTGGCCTGGGGAGGTGTGCAGGCTTGGACAGCTCGGCCCTTCTCTGAGTGAGCCACCCTATGGTGTAGTGGGCAGGCTGGAGGGCACAGCCTGGCATCCTGCAAGTGGCAGATCCCCTTCAGTCACTGGTATCTGGCTGAAAAGTGACAGGGGACTGTCGGTGTTTGGTTGTATATCCCTTCAACCATTGGTGTTTGAGCATTTACAGGGCCTATAGTGGTATGTTAACTGGATCTGACTTTCTTACACGTTTTGCCCTTTGCGTATACTGAATACTTTTGGTTGGCATTGATTTTATTGACACTGACTTATGATCTGGCACTGCTTTGATACCTAATTTGATTGGCATAATAAATACATAGCTGTAGCCATTTCTTCCAAACAAGTGTGTGTTGTGATTTGTAAAATGATGTGCACGCTTATTTTTATCCAAGGCAATATATCACGCCTATGTTTCTGACATCAGGAGTATTGCAATGGAAGTTGGATTAGAGTCACCATGCAGCTTTCAGCAATCATGCCTAATCTATCCTATTAAATTTAAGTGTGTATTCGAATCACACACGCACTTTTTTCTTTTGTGGCAGTGAATGTCCATTCTTTTTTATGACCGAGGTTGTCTGTTCCTCTAGTCTGTAGACACATACAACAAAGCTGTTGTACAGAAATTCCTGAAACTGCAGGGGTTTTAGGTTTTGACAGCTGTAAGCACTTATAAATTGTACGTGTACTGCAGACAGCTCATATGACACTTCCTTCTTAAACTGATGTTGATTTTGTCTGTTGTAGGGAACACAGTTAGTTTCTATTTTTCTTTTTCTGCTCAGTTAACAGCATCAATTGGAGTACATTTGCCTTGTCTTTTCTTTTCTAGGAGTTATGTTAAACTTATCCATGTGGATGTGAATTTGTGGTACAAGGGGAGCTATGAATTGGCTGTCTATGAATTACACTTTAATATACTCACAAAGACTTGGTCATTGATTCAGCACGGTTTACTCTTGCCCCTGTAAAATGTGCATTGTTTGTTTTCCACGGAGAATACTGTATGATGGCGGAGACTGTTGAAGTTAAGGTATGCTAGGGAGTGAACTGGGGGAAAAGATGATAATAAATACAGAAGTGTATCAATCAAAAACCAGCTTGCAAAATATATGGTCACATCTATGATATACATGTGTACTGTGGATGAGAGACATAAGGTGTACAATACACATGAGTATATGTCAGGAAAGGTACAGTAACAGCAAAATGGGAATTTGTAATTATGTGCACTTGGGAAGATAATGCAGTAAGACTGTGCTGCAGCAAGAATGACTCTGGGGATGCCCAGTTAGTGCTGTGTGTGCCAGTGTGCAGTTAAATGCTTCATAAAGATAATATATCCACAGAAACTATGATGAAAGTCTATTGTAAGATTCAGCTAAGTGGGGTTTTACATATCTGTTTCACAGAACATTTTGGAAACTGAAGGCATACCACAACTAAGTATGAATTACCTTAAAATGCAATGGCCATAACATACTTCATATTTAGTTCAGATGTGCAGGTCTTCTTCAACAAGGTAGAGAAAGATGGAGTTGCCTTCACTCGTGCGCATTATGATTACTGAAGTATTTGCCAAAATGGATTTGAAAATAGTTCATCATAAGTTCTTACTTTAGCTATCAGTAGTGGATTCATGTGTATGGGATTACACGAAACAGTCCATGTCAGACCAGTGCCATGTGCCAATCAAAGGTGAAATGCATTCAGGTTTTTCCCAAATCCTACAGGCTGCCTTGCAGCATGCAATGCCTCCTATCTCCTCTCATCAGTGGTCAATAGTTTAAAGTTTTCAGATAATGGTCTTTCTTTGTTCAATGGGGAGGAGACTTTACAAGTTGTCAAGCTTTCACAGTAGCTCTTAAAATCTCTTTCAAACAGTGCATGGTAAAGCAGACAATAAATTGTTTTGCTTCAAAGCACAAGCTGCTGACACTAGAATAAATATCCTGTGGGTGTCCTCTATTAAAATGTATGCCTCACCCACTCAGTCTGCTGTGCCAGGAAGCTGCAGACAGTGATAAGGAAATGACCATCTCCCAACTTCTCAGGAATTCCAATAAGATATACATTCCATTTACATTGCCTTACCATCTCTTCTAGCTGCTACAATTAATCAGAGTCACATGTATTGGCCATGTATGCACGCATACAAGGAATTTGACTCTGGTTTCAGTGACTCGCCAAGTATGAATTACATAACAGCATACAAACAACTTTTAAGAACAAGACAAAAGAGTAAATATACATATACAAACAAGGTGCAAAGTGCAAGAAATTATTGAAATAAACTCTGAAAGAAACTAGTATTAACTATATGTAAACAATACTGCAGAATCCTCGGAGGCTTGGGAAAAAGAATAAGGTGAGATTACTGTTTATAAACTTAATGGCCTGTGGAATAAACTGTTCTTATGTCTACTTGTTTTGGTGCATATTAATCTATAACGTCTGGCTGATGGTAATAGTTCAGAAAGATGGTGGCCTGGTTGTGAAGGGTCGATGATGGTTTCCCCTGCCCTTTTCATGACTCTGGACTAGTACAGGTCCTTTAAGGAGGGCAAACTAACACCAATGATATTTTCAGCAGACTTGACTATTTGATGTGACCTATTTTTGTCGTGATTAGGCAGAGATCCAAACCACACTGCTATGGATGAGCTGAGAACAGACTCAATGACTGCTGTATAGAACTGAATCAACAGTTCCTGTGGGAGGTTGAACTTCCTCAGCTGTCACAGAAAGTACATTCGCTGTTGAGCCTTTTTTATGATGGACCCTACATTGGTCTCCCACTTCAAGTTCCAGGAGATTATAGATCACAAAAACTTGAAGGATTCCACAACTGACATTGCAGTCAAGCTGGTTAAGTTCTTTCTTTCTGCCCTGGACTACATGAATACTGTCAGGAAGACAAGAATGTACAGCATCAGCTTCCCTTTTCTCTTGCATCTGTATATACCACATTGTCCACTACCCTGTTATTCACATAGTTTAGAAATGCACTGTAGCTAATGCAATGGCCTGCTCAGCTTCTAGCTGGGACACCATTTCTTATAGTAATGGTCATTTTGTTGAGCTATTTCTGGTATTACTAAAGCTGTAGCATCACACAGTGGCTTACTGGTCATAGCCTGCTTAGGCTTTTTCTTTCTTCTTCATAACTGCTGTCAACTCAATAAACAATGTTCAGAGTAGCCTTTAAATTAACCCAGCAATATTTTGATCAGTAGCAACTCCAAAAACTTTATTTGATTAATGTGCAAACTGGAACTAGGGCTTTACACAACCTCCTGTAAGGTTCCATAACAAAAACTGTCACTGACATTACTTGATTACTACATTACAAGATGGCACACGCTAGTTGCATTGTGTTTTATCGTCGGGCAGAGCTACATATATAATTTAACTAGTATATAAGAGATGGGGTCCACTGCATTCCCCTCAATATTTTTCTGTGAGACAGGATTATTCATAGATATATTTCAAAGAATGTTAGGTGGCCATTGAGGAGTTTAGCCTGAATTTCCAAAAGTCCCAGAAAACTGTCAGGTTAAGGGACTTGCTGAGTCATACAGCTGGCAAAATAATTCTGACAGACTCAAACATGGAACTACACAAAGCAGCTTGTTAACAGATCACAGCATTAATCCTGGTCTACTATAAGCACTCGTGTTATATGACCACTATACATTTCTTTGCTACCACTTGCCTTAACAGGAAAGTGATCAAACTCTTAATAACTCAATCTCCCATAACTGCATAGTTCCCATAGCCCTAGCAGAACCCTAACCCTAAAAACTCCCTTCCCATTCCCTAAACTCCCCCACTTCCCTTCCAAAATCAAAATTCCTTGATCAGTTCCTAATCATAAATCTTCCTTCCTGCTCCCTAAAAAACTCCAATACCTGCTTCCTAATTGTAAAAACTCTCCCACTCCCTAATACTAAACCTCCTTCCTGCACCCTCTGCATAACTGCTTTTCCAAACTCAAACATCAGCCTACCTAACCTACAACGCACTTGAGTCCTGGGCTTTAAGACAGTGGTTTTCAAGCATGCAACATACTGAGGGCTCCCCTATTTCACTGTATTTCGACATTAGTCAGGATCAAAAAGTTCATATTATTACGGCACTGCAGGCATGCACCCATTCCACTGTGCTGATAACTAGGCTGCGTATATTGCTATCATGTACTCCAAAGACAGGGTTCACGTTGTTAATGATGTTTTCTTAATTAGACTTACTGATATCACATCATTAGTACAGCACAGGCACAATGTCCATTTACAATACTGTGTCAGTAACCAAGGCCGTTGCACTATATAATTAGTGTATTACAGGTAAGGCCTTCCTGGTTTCACTGCACTGTGATGTTAGCCAAGGTCACATGCATAAGTGGATGTATATACTACTGGCAAATCCTGCTCCTGTGCTGGCTATTAGGTAAGTTCATTAATGTAATACAGCTGGTTCAGTGTATTCAGGGATCCCCTGATTTTTTTTTCTGTTGTATCACTGGCAAGGTACTGAAATCATCCAGTTAGTGTACTGCAGATAGGCTGTATTGTATTGTAGTATAAAAATGGGTGATTTAAGTAATACATACAGGCAAAATAACCAATGACGGTTATAGACAATTAATAAAGTTCTTATAGTGAATGCCTTATTTAAGCCCACAAGATTTGTGTATTACATTTTAATACACACTCAACTTCCTTATAGAATAAATAATATTTCATTGCATTCTCTGTTGGTTGATGCTACTAACTTTTCTAAAACAGGTGCCTTTAAGTAGGCTGATTATGAATAATCATGTTTTTTGTAATCAACACATGATTATTCAGACTTTGGGAGGCTACAAGACAAATCAATGCACCTCCAAGGTTGCAAAACAGAATTACATTTTTTGTAGGGGGCAAGCCTCCACACTCCTGAACTATATATATAAATTTTGAGATTGCACAAACTTAGAAAAGGTGAGGAAAATGCAATTCTTATTCTCTCTCACTTATCTGAGTCTAGGTGCCAAACAAGGATGTCACACATCTTTTATTTCAACATTCCCAGAACTCTCCAGTTATAAACAGTAGGGTTCTCCTTTTAAGTCACTTGTAATACCTGCAGGGCATTCATTCACAAGACATATTGTTCCAGAGGCTCTCCAGTATAACATTCCAAGAATCTTTATGTTCCTGAAGCCTTGTTTTAATTTTTAGTAGATTGCCCAGTACAAACAAGACTGCAGAAGCAATACATGGCATAAACTGAATACAGCAATGTCATGTGAGTTCTTTCCTTAGAAACCCTACTCCTTTTACCATTAATAAAAAAAAATTGTCTTCACAGCATAACAGAATATGCAGCATGGTCCACATGGGCATTTACCTTTGTGGTGGTTAGTAGTAATATCAGAAGGAGAACAGCTATGTTTCTCATAATAACTATGTACTTGATAATCTCCTTAAGATTTTTTCTACTTGCATAACAAACCGTCAGAAGAGGGTAAACTTTCTATCAAAAAGGAATCTAGTCAGAAATTTCCATTTTTAACACTATTTCTTTAGAAATACAAATGCATTCACTAAAATGAACATTTTGTGATTCTGAGTATCTCTCTTGTTAAAACTGTTTCTAATAGACTTTAACATGTAACCAACATTAGATTTAGTAAATAAAATATTTTATTTAACATACTAGCCATCTAGTATGCATAAAAAATTAAATTTTTATGCTTTTTTTGCTACTAAAAAGAATTGGTTTTGACTGAAAAATCTTTTACTACTGGCTTATCTGGCACGCACAAATTCACAGTAAGGCAGAAAGGATAAGGTACGAGTAGAGAGACAGCTGACAATATTAAAGGATTTAGTCTGGTAGTAGGGTTTGTATAAAGAATAGCCATTACTTGTTATAACTGCTAAAGAGAGGTCAGGAAAAATAATACTCTCTCTATTCCAGATGTCAGTGACAGCCTAAAATATTTAGAAGTAACCTCAGAAAAAATACTCTAGATCATGCTGGTGTCCCCTTTCCAAATAAAAAGCAAAGTGTCAACATAACAAAAGTAAAATACAGCATGTGTAAGAAAAAGATTTCTGAGAAATATTAAAAAACTACATAAGAATGCGCAACGGTGGTAAGCATGGCAGCACCATGTATTTGCTGATTAAAAGAATTATGAAACATAACAAAAGTACAGAAAAAAATACATAATTCAGCCAAAAAATATTTCTAGAACTACTATCTAAATAATAATCAGTGGTCCCTGTGCCATGTTTTTCTTGAATTAAAGCACATAAGCCATTTACATCTAAAAAATCCAAGATGATATTGTTTTGCCAGAATATATGTTGCAATTTGTACTTAGTCTTTAAAATGTTCAGCTGCATTTTTATTACTCATTGCAGCACTTTGTAACTAAAGTGCAATGATATATTTTCACCCCATCTTAACAAAATTATGTGGGAGGTCCCTTGACAAAATGCTTTGTAAACTTTTTTATGAGGAATACACCAACATAATTTTACTGAATCCCTCTCTGACATTAGTTTAGGAATAGTATGGGGTGCATCCATATACTTTAATGGACACGGCCTACACTTGCATTGTAGTGTATCCATTAAAGTCTAGGAAATGCTCACACACACTCCCTGTTTGACATCACCAAGGGTAAAGTTCAATGAACGTTTCAGTGATGTCATGTAGGGAAATTATTTTTATTTATTTTTTATGAAGAATTGCACTTTAAAATTGGTACCATAAAAAGGCACCAAGAAGAAGAAAATACAGGACAGCACTGGTAGATAAGGTAACAGTAAAACTGTCATGGAATACTTTAATATAAAACCTCAATATTTTAACATAAAGAAACAAATGAGTAGCTACTGCATTATGTACAATCTGCAAATATTTCTGAAGGCAGGTAACTACTGGCCTGTGGGTGTGTGTGTGTGGGCGAGGTCTGTCCTAGCATCTACATGGACTTTTGTAATACAATAAAATGCAGGGACCTTTGCCATTTCAACAGAATTTTATTTTTGGTATCTCTTATTTAGAAAATTAAGGCCAATTCCTTTATGTATCAGCTAATTGAGTTTAACTTAACCTTAGAACAATGTTCATACTGGGAATGGATCATAAATGCACCACTTTACCCCTTAACAGCTAGTTTTATTATGAAACCTGAATTATTCTACATCTCTTCAATTGATATACATTGGTCTTCACTTAAGTTGTATACAACAAACTTATTGATTCTGGTAACAAGTTGGCCAACGATACAGCTAACATTGCTGTGAAAATGTAAAGCATCTTTAATATTGTATGGTGAGAAATCCCTTTTAATATACACTGATTTATTTATTTATTTATTTTATTTTACATTTGTTGATCGGGAAAGTCCGGCTGGACACGTCCTTTTTCAGCTGAGATCCGGGGAGAAAGCTCCATATACATACAATACTCTGTCATACTACTACAGACTAGTAACTATTTATGATGCTACTGCAAATTAGTAAATATGTACAATACAGAGAATTACAGATTTCTAGTACAATTGTGGTACATAGCCGACTTGAAATTTGTACATACAAATGTTTAGAATTTTTGGATACAATATTGGCAGAATGTTAATTGGCATCTATCTATAAAATTTTATATAACACACATATTAAAGGAACCCTATCACTCAAACTGAGGCACAATGGATTATAAAAATGAAAGCTCATATCCCACCGGGCTTGAATGATAGGGTTCCTTTAAAGCCAGCATTAAAGAATAGGAGGCATAGAATTAAATGAAAGATTTTTACAGTTTTTATCTTATTGATATTTTATTCATTTTATTTTAAATTTCATTATAGTAATAGCAGCATGTTAACATGATTTTTCACGATATAATATTATTGAAATATGTGTGTATATATAAAATTTTATAGATAGATGCCAATTAACATTTCATTATTTTATGGATTAAATTTTAAAAGTAAGTCCTAGGTCTTTAAATATTTAATTAATTAAAGTTTGTAATTATTCAATTATTTAATTGATTTGAATGTATAAATAAGATGTTGCTGAGATGTAGTATTATAGGTTTGAAAAAGCTTGTCAGCGAAAGTGCTTACCGAATGTCTCAATAAACTACTATATATCTAAATTAGAACTGGATATTGCTTCTGTAATTAAGAACTGTGGTCTGAAAAGACTGAATATATGCTTGAATAAGAACTGGATATTGTTTTCTTTAACTAAGAACTGTGGTCTGAAAAGACGTGATTTTTGGCAACCAGGAATATCTGCATGGTGTGACTACAAACAGAAATTGGTACTTTTATTTCAAAATTATCCTGGCATTTGCTCTGTTTGTTGTCCTGTACCTACCGTTGGTATATTTATTTGTTAATATACTTTGGTGCATCTTTTTCGCATACCACGGTGGTCCCATGGCAGAACCAATGATGAACGGATGTGAGGTGAATGTGGAACGTCCGTATAACCTTGAGAACAACTCGACGAAGAAATTGCCATTAGAAAGGCTCCAGCGTTGCCTGAACGCCAGCGTAAACCCGCTGGCGGATTGTGAGTTCACCATGACTGATAATCAAGCTTCTTTAAGCAGTGAGGATTCCGGCAGGTTGGACTCAGCCTTGAATTTGTTAGAATTTGAACTACTGAAGCTAAAACGTTTGCAGATGCAACGTTTTCACTTTGAAGTTTGTATAAGTAAAAGATTAATACCACGTGGATTAAGAGTGCTTAAAATGCCAACGACTGGGAACTCATACCCAGAATTACTGAGGCGATGGCAACAGTTGAACATAGAGGTGAGCGTTAACTACATGAAACTCATGAATGAGTTTTTTATGCCTGAGGAACGCTCTTTACAAGAGTCCATTAGGCAGAGACAGATTAATCTGTATACTGATTTTAATGAACTTTTTGTGGACTCTAGGTTAGACCGCTTAATGGATAATGTATTGTTATATGAAAAAAGACTACTTGAACAGAAAAAGCACAAGCTTATTAGAGACAGTTATGATTTTTCACACGGCCAGGTCTTTACCTGGCCTAGAAACGTTACTGGTAATCAAGATTTTAATAATACTAGATTTAGCCATACACCAGTTGTTGACAAATGTATTAATGAGAGTAACAATAATGTCTCAGTGAATGCATTAACTGTAGATGTTCACCATGATCCTGATGTAAATGTTGTTAATACTAGCTCAGCTTGTTTGGACAAATCAGCAATCTCAAGACCTAATGAAGAAACAGGTAGTACTAATGATTCCTGTTCAATCAATAGGGGTGCTATGCCTGTTGATAAATGTGAACAATTACAGGTAGTACGCAGTAAGATACGTAATACACGTCAATGGTAAGGATGGAGAGTTGCCCCATCCTTTCCCCATAGCAGACAATTATCCAAGGGGGAGGAATCGCTCAATGAGCAGGGGCAGGCAAAAGAGAAAGGCTCAAACCCATGAGTTGAAGGAACCAACATTAAAGAAAATGTGGGAGAAATTAACATAGTTCATAATCTATCCCACAGACCACTTAATATGTATGAAATGGAGGTCCTGAATAAGGGCCTCTCTTTTGTTCCATCAAAGCGTAGTTGTATTACTGATACCATGCTAGATTTGAAGATGTTTACAAGAAATTTACAGTTGAAAATTATGTTCTCGGATAATAAAACCATAAAACAGGACACGGTTTTAAAAAAACCGAGTCTAATGATACCCAATTTGTATCCATCCCTTGAGGTTTTTAGTAAAGCAGTTAAGAAAGAAGTTTATGCTCTTCAGAACAAAAGCATTAATTTAATTAAAAATAATTTAAGTTTAAAGCAAACTAGAGCTCTGAATGATTTAATGTATGATAATAATATATCCATTAGGCCAGCAGATAAAGGCGGTCCTATAGTGGTGTTAGATAGAGTGGACTATGAAGGTAGAATGGTAGGAATGTTAAGTGATACGTCACATTATATGATTATCACACATTCTGAAGTACAACATATTATTAACAGGGTGCACAATAACTTGGAAGACATGTATAAATTAGGAATAATGGATTATCAGTTATTGGATTACCTATTTTTAGAAGAACCTACTATCCCTATCATTCAAGGACTGCCCAAGATTCACAAAAATCTTAATCAACCTCCAATGAGACCTATCGTGTCAGGCCGAGGCTGGGTAACTGAAAATATCTCTTTTTATTTAGAGAGGACTTTGAAACCTTATGTAACCCATAATAGGTTTATACTTAGAGATTCAAAGGAATTTCTATTGGATTTTTATGAAGTGACCAGAGGGCGGGATAGTGACTCATGCCTGTTGTTTGTTACCATGGATGTGAATTCATTGTTTACGAACATCCCTAATGACAAAGGGTTAGAGAGCATATTTAAATATCTTACCTCACATTCTGATTTATCACCTATCAGGATAGATTTTATTTGTACTTTGCTTGAGATAGTGTTAGAAAGCAATGTATTTCTATTTAATAGTAATTTCTTCCTACAAAAAGATGGCGTGGCTATGGGCACTTCATGTGCCAATAGCTACGCCAACTTAGTCATGGCCCTATGGGAGGAAGAAAAACTTTTTTGTCTTGATGAGTATCAGGAACATGTCCTTTTTTATAGATGCTTTGTGGACGATTTATTTTTTCTTTGGCATGGTAGCACAGATGAGTTACATATTTTTGAGGAACAAGTGAATGGGCTAACACCCTTTCTAAAATTTATTATGAATTATTCCATACATAATATATCATTTTTAGATGTGAATATATGGTGTATGTCGAATGGTGGTTTTAATACAGGAGTGCATCGAAAATCTTGCCACAAGAATACCCTCTTACATAGAGACAGTATGCACCCATCTCACGTCTTTACGAATGTCCTGAAGGGACAGGGCATTAGAGTATCTCGATTGAATCCATGTTTCAATGATTTTGAAGCAGAGTTAAATGATTTAGGGGATAGATTTCGCAATAGAAAGTATAAATCAAATGAAATAGAGAAAATATTTGAACAAGTTAAAAGTACAAGACATGATTGTGCTTGCCCTGTTTTCTCTGATACTGGACTACAGAGGTATAGAACCAATGTTAATGAGAAATTGCATACAGGTGAGAGCCACTTAAGGTACACACTTTATTATACACAGGATGTGCAGTCTATTAAAGATGTTATCATTAAATATTGGGATTTGCTCATGCTAGACCCTGAGGTCACCAAACATGTAGGTGTAAGACCACAGTTTGCATACAAGAATAAGAGAAGTTTGCACAGGATGTTATATTGTGCAAATCATAAACCCAGTAGGGACATTACATACCCCAATGGTACTAGTCCATGTACCAAATGCAATTTCTGTAATCATATTAATAACATTAGTTTTTTTGTACATCCCACAACAGGACATTTATTTCCAATTAAAGTAAATGCCAACTGTGATACCAGGCATGTAGTTTACATTGCTAATTGTACATCATGTTCCTCATTTTATATTGGCAAGACAGATAGAATGTTGAAAGAAAGAATAAGGGAACACTTGTATCAGATTCGTATTAAATCGGAAGTCAACGCTTTATCTAAACATGTTTTACAGAATGACAGTACCCACAAGTTTTTATTCTCAGTACTACAAGTTAACGTACCTAATGTCAGAGGGGGAGATATTAAAAATTTTACTGAGCAAACTGAGGCACAATGGATTATAAAAATGAAAGCTCATATCCCACCGGGCTTGAATGATAGGGTTCCTTTAAAGCCAGCATTAAAGAATAGGAGGCATAGAATTAAATGAAAGATTTTTACAGTTTTTAACTTATTGATATTTTATTAATTTTATTTTAAATTTCATTATAGTAATAGCAGCATGTTAACATGATTTTTCACGATATAATATTATTGAAATATGTGTGTATATATAAAATTTTATAGATAGATGCCAATTAACATTTCATTATTTTATGGATTAAATTTTAAAAGTAAGTCCTAGGTCTTTAAATATTTAATTAATTAAAGTTTGTAATTATTCAATTATTTAATTGACTTGAATGTATAAATAAGATGTTGCTGAGATGTAGTATTATAGGTTTGAAAAAGCTTGTCAGCGAAATCGCTTACTGAATGTCTCAATAAACTACTATATATCTAAATTAGAACTGGATATTGCTTCTGTAATTAAGAACTGTGGTCTGAAAAGACTGGATATATGCTTGAATAAGAACTGGATATTGTTTTCTTTAACTAAGAACTGTGGTCTGAAAAGACGTGATTTTTGGCAACCAGGAATATCTGCATGGTGTGACTACAAACAGAAATTGGTACTTTTATTTCAAAATTGTGTATTGGAAGTGTTGAATGTAAGTGTGGCTGGTAGTGAGTTCTAGAGTTTGGAGATGTGGTAACTAAAGAGAGATTTCCCTGCTTCATTTTTATATTTGGTGACTTTTAGAAGATTAAGGTTGCAAGATCTCAAGGCTCTTTTTGTGGTGTGAGGTTGTATGAGATGTTGGAGGGCAGGGATTTTGTTTGAGTGGTAGTAAAGCTTATGTGCTAGTGTGAGTTGAGAGGGAGTTCTAACCAGTTTAGCTTTTTGAGGGAGGTGCAATGATGTGTCCTATGTGAAGATGCTGTAGCAAATCTAGCTATCTTATTGCAGAAGGATTCTAGTTTGTTTAGGTCAGATTTACAATGGTTGTTTAGGACTGGGGATGTGTAGAGGGGGTTAGATAGCAGATGTGTCCTGGCTATAGTGCTTCTGGATTGGTTTGTGAGAAATTGCTTGTCGCGATAGAGTAGGCCGAGCTTTTTGTGGACTTTCTTGATAGTTTGGGCTGTGTGCAGGTCAAATCTTAGGTTATCTATTTCAATGCTAAGAGTTTAGTGTGGGTAGTTGGGGGTGATTACAGTTTTGTTATTACAGGTTATTGTAAAGTTATCTGTTGTGGGGAGGGTTCTATGACAGGAAAACAGCAGTGATTTTGTTTTATTTGGGTTAAGAATAAGCTGTTGGTTAGTGGACCAGGTTTCTGATTGTGAGAAGGATTCTTGTGTTAGTGATTGGAGATGATCTAGAGTGAGGGCAGCAAATATGACTGTGGTATCATCTGCGTATTGAATAACTGAGGCAATGGGGGTGGAGGATAAGAGTTGATTGGTGAATACTGTGAAGAGCAATGGTCCTAGGATGGACCCTTTAGGGACTCCTAATGATACAGGTAGGAGGGATGATAGTTGGTTTAGCCATTTTACTGCCTGGAGCCAACCTGATAGATAGCTTTTCAACCATGTGATGGAGGAGGAACTAAGGTTTAAGGTAGAGAGAGAGGTGAGAAGTCTATTGTGATTAACCATATCAAAAGCCTTGGATAGGTCTAAAAATATGGCTGAGATGAGTTTTCTATTATTTCTGTGGTAACTAATGGTATTAATGAATGATATAAGTGCAGTAGATATACTGTGGAAGGTCCTAAAGCCATGCTGGTTTTGAGATAGCAATTTGTATTCTAGGAGGTAATTCATAAGTTGAGTGTGTATGACCCTTTTTAGGATTTTGGATATGGGAGATAAGATAGCTGTAGGCCAGTAGTTATTTAGTTCAAAGAAGTTACCTCCTTTGTGTAACGGTATCATGTGGGAGATTTCCCATAGTTGGGGTAGTTTGCACTCTGTGATAGACCTGTTGATGAGAATAGAAACTGGATAAGTTATAGCTGTTGCTGCTATGTGGAGGTACCGCGTGGGTAGGCTGCTGCAGCCAGGGTGGTGGGCTTGAGTTTTTGGAGGAGTTTTTGGATGGTTTTGATGGATACTGGTTGGAAGCTAAAGTGTGAGCTGCTAGTTTGTGTTTCCATAGTGGTTGGTGGGGTTGGTTGAGTGGAGTTTGTTTGGTTATTAGCTAGGGATTGGATTGTCTCAGTAAAGTATTTGTTAAACTGTGTGGGGATATTGTCATTGTTGTTCCCTGTTTTGGGTGTGGGGGTAGTAGTTTTTCCAGGCTGTAGTACAGAGTTGACTACAGCCCAGAATTTTTGGGGGTTTCTAGCATGCTTTTCCTGTATGTTTTGGTAGTAGGTAGTTTTGTCTACTTTGATGCATTTTTTGGCTTTGTTGCGCAGTTCTAAGTATTCTTCTTTTTTTATTTGGGTTTTGCTTTTATGAAATTGTTCCCATGCTTTATTTCTTTCTCTGAGAATAGTTTTGGCAGCTTTAGTTAACCAGGGTACACGTTTGGCTTTTATCCTGGTGGTTTGAGGGGGCGCATGCTGGTTCAATATGTTTAGGAAGGTTGAGTTGAAGTGATGCACTGCCCCATCAAGTAGTAAATATTTTAAAGGGGTCTAGTTGCAAATATTTAGGTTTTTGTTAAAGGCATTAGGGTTAAAGTTATTTTTGTTCCTGACTACTTTATGTGTGACTTGACATATGTGAGGAGTTTTGGTTCTCAGTAGATATGTTGGATGGTGGTCGCTGAGAATGTCTAGAAGACATCCAGACTGGGCTGCTAGGGATGGATGTGATGTAAATATCCAGTCCAGTATGTACTGGTGTTTGGTTCTTTTATTGTTTCTAGTGATAGATGTAATAACTTGGGTAAACCCATGGAGGTTAATGTGGGTGACTGGATTTTAGCTCAAACAGTTGAGCCAGTCTATGTTAAAGTCACCTAATATGATATTTTCTTGAGGTAGGGAGTTTGAGACCCATTCTAGTAGGTTTTCCATAATTGTAATGTTATTTCCAGGGGGTATGTAGACTCCGATGATATTGATATGTTTATTGGGGTTCAATTTAAACTTTGCAGGAATTAGTTTGACATTTTTATCTGGGAGGGTCATTTCTAGTTGTTCAAGGTTAAGGTGGCTTTTGTACATTATAGCTACCCCCTCTCCCCTTCTATTCAGTCTGTCCTTCTGGTAGATATTATACCCAAGAGCTGCAATTTCATTATTGTGAATTTCGGGCTTTAGCCAGGTCTCGGTCAGTAGGACTATGTCTGGTTTATATAAAGTTAGTAGGGCATATAGGTCATGAACTTTGTTGAGGATACTTCTCATATTTAGGTTGAGAATGAGCAGAGCGTTTTTTTGTCTATGGAGTAGGGTGTCGGTTAGGTTGGCGTTAGGGTGCATTTTCTGATTGGACCTGGGTTGGGGTGCATGTCCCCACTGCTCATGACTTTTCTTAGTAGGAATTGGTAGAGCTTGTTGAGCTTTGTGATGATTTTAGTATTCTTTAGTTAGGTGTGCGACCTACTCTTAATTGAAAGTAATCTGAGTTGGTGGCAGTCGGTGTGGGAGGTTTGGAAGAGGTGTGGTATAGGTAGGAGGTTTAGTGGGGCTGAATTATAGTCTAGGGATGAGGTTTTCCTGGGGGGGTAATTTTGTTGGGCGGATGGAGATGGTCTTGGTAGCTAGTTAGGGTTGAGAAGAAAAGTAGGATACCTATCGGAGATTGCATAGGGAAGAGGTCTTAGAATGGTTTTGACTGGCAATGGGTACATTGTTATTTATATGAGGGAGGGATGATAGGTTAATTGGACAGTATGCTGAGGGTTGTAGACAAGTCAGGAGGGAAAGAAGGGAATGGAATGTGATAGGGTAATGAGAGTGGTGGGAGGTGGCTAATGGTAATTGGGAGGAGAGGTCTTTGGGTATAAATCAAATTGAAATGGGGTGGGTGGGAATGGGGGTAGGGTAGAGGAGTGAGCCTGCAGGGTGAACGGAGTGGGAAGAACCACGGTCACCTTCCTAAGCAAGTAAGCTCAAGAAACAGTCAGGTTGGTGTGTTAAGGTCTGATTGTTTTGGAAAGATAAAGCTCACCCTTTCAGGTTTAGCTGCTTAGCGATTTCTATCTGGCCTTAAATTTAATATATTGAGGAGTACAGAACAGTAGCTTACAGTTACATCTATGTAAAATAGGGATTAAAAAGAATAGTAGGGCAGTTAGGGAGACAAAGGTAGGGTTTATATTGGTGACTCAAGGGATGTGCAAGTAACCATAAAACTATTCAACAATGAGTAACCATTAACTGACTCACACACAACTTTCAGGCTCACAATGACATAGTATGAACAATGAACACAGAGTTGGTTCTCAGAAGCACACTGTACTGTTTCACTGGACAAAGTAGGTTCTCAGAATTACACCATACTGTGTCACTGGACAAAGTAGGTTCTCAGAAGCACACTGTACTTTTTCATTGGACAAGGTAGGTTCTCAGAATCACACTGTACTGTTTCACTGGACAGGGCACTGGGATTACAGATCAGTGCACTGTAAGTAGGATAGTACAGTTGTATAAGCTAAACTTACCATAACAGCAGATGTTCAAATAATCACTGCTGCAGTAGCCTTAGTTATATAGGTTATATCCTGCCAAGGATATAATGACTGGTTAGCTTCCAAAGCATCAGGACACCTATCATGCACCCAAATTGTCAAGTAGCTCAAACTAGGCTGACTAAAAGAAAAGTTTGGGTGCAAAGCCCTTTAGAGCTTTCCTTCCAGTATAAAGAGGGAGGCTGAGCCCTGAAAAGACTATCCTAGGAACAACAAAACATTAATGTCCACAACCAGACATAAAAACATACCAGGAAACAAGGGGATGGGGGAGGGAGTGGCTACTGCAGCAGTGATTATCCGAACACCTACTGTTATGGTAAGTTCAACTTACACAGCTGTACTATGTTCTTCATATTGATCACTGCTGCAGTAGCCTTAGCTACATGGGTAGGTTACTATAGCTTACTATGTTTGGGAGGTGAAAGGAGGAGTCCAGGAACTTGTTGAGAATGGTCCTAGCAAAGCCTGATCTGAACATAGAGAAGGAATCATGCTTATAGTGCTTGGTAAAAGTAATTACAGAGGACCAAGTAGCAGCTTCTAGAATACTTGTAGAATTCAACCATTTCCAAAAAGCCATAGATAAAGCCAAGGCCCTGGTAGAGAGCCTGGAATAGACTTGTTATTGTGAATAAACAAAAGGTAATAGCTTTAGACAACCATTTGGGAATAGTCTGTTGTGACACAGGTTGTCCCTTCCTATCTTCATCAGAAATAAATTATCCTAGGATCTAAGAAAGATAGTTCTGTCAAGATAATATCTAAGTTATCTTTGGACATCCACGGTATGGAACATCCTTTCTCTCTCATTTTTTAGATTCAGTAAAGAAAACAGGGAGTTGGATAGCTTGGCTTAAAGTAAACTTGGACACCACTTTAGGCATAATGGAAGGATTAGTTTTCAAAGAAACCCTGTCTCTATGGAAAATGAGGTAGGGTTGACTCACCAAAAAAGCTTGCAACTCAGATACCCTTCTTGCAGAGGTCAGAGCACTCAGTAAAACTGTTTTCCATGTTATGAACCTCAAGTCAGCCAGACCAGCTGGTTCAAATGGAGGAAGTGTTAGCTTCTCTAACACAAAATTAAGATACCAAGGAGGGGGCATTGGTTTACTTGAAGACCTCTTGTGCAAAACTGCTTTCAAGAACATTTTGTCATGAGACTCTCTAGAAATAGAAGGCTCTATGGGCAGACATGCTGAAGTGTCTGATAAATGAACCTTGACAGAGGAATAAGAAAAGCCATAGGATAGTAACTCACAAATATTGAAAAAACAGAGAACAACTAGCTCAGAATGCATACTGGTTATGTTGATGGCACCAACTACAAAACCTTCTTCATATATGATTTTCTAGTAGCAGGCTTCCTTGCCTCCATTAGTACCTTCTGTACATTATCAGTTAACAGGTGCTTAAAAAGAATTAAGACCTTATCATTCAGGCAGTCAATTGAAAATGACTGATGTCAGAGTGTATCAAACAACCCTATTCTTGTGTGAGATGATCCAGTCTGTGAGGAAGCTTGTGATAATTGCTCCTGCTCATTTCTGAAAGAAAGACCATAAGGGAGTCACCACAATGAGCTTGAAGGATTCCTTCTGAATCTTCAGAAGTACCCTGGGTATTAGTGCAAAGGGTAAAAAAATATACAGAAACATTTCTGTCCAAAGAAAAGAAAAGGCATCTGTCCTCCAAGACTTCTTACACAGAGTCCTGGAACAGAATCTTCTCAGTTGATTGCTCAAAGAGGAGGCAAAAAAGTCTACTTGAGGAACATCCAGCAGATATGTCAAATGTGGGAAGACCCCTTGATCTAGTTTCCATGCGTGAGGGTCTGCCATGGTCCTGCTCAGCTTGTCTGTCACACAATTCTGCTCTGACAGAATATAGAACGTCTGGAGCTGTAAAGCTAATCCCCAAGCTAACATGACTATCTGCAAAGGGATATGACCTGGTTCCCCCTTGTTTCTTGATTTACCACAAGACTATGGTATCATCTGAAACCACTTTGAAGAGGTACCAGGGGCCCAATATGGTTGACAGGGTTGAGTGCCTTGATCAGAGAAAGCATATCACATATATATGCTTGCATCTGTCCTTGGTGTCCCACATCCATGCGCATGCACTTCTATCCCTCCTGAAACTCTTCCCCAAGTAAATTCAAATGTGTCTGTGGTGACTGACTGCTTCACAGCAGGGAGGTAAAAGGGAAAACCTGGCTTTAAGGATATCTGTTGTCTCCACCAAAATATTTCTCTTCTGACAAACCCCAGTTCTGGGATTTGAAAAGACAGTGGATGTTGATGCTGGAACCAAAGGGATTTCAGATACCACTGTATATTTCTCATGTGGAGTCTTGCCAGGAGTAACATGAGAATCATAGATGCCATGAGACCATAGTCTGAGTGGAAAACCTTATAAAGAGATTTAAATAAGGATCTATTTTTCCTGGGGAAGAAAAGCTCTTGAACTGAGGTGTCTAGTTGACATTCTAGGAACACAGTCCTGTCTGTGGGAGTCAAATACTTTTGACTTTTGACTGTTGTCTTGGAATCCCAGCTTGTGTAAGAGATCACTCACCCACAGCAGATATTTCTGATCTTTGAAAAAGTCTCTACAAAGATAAGCAAGCCATCTAAATATGGAAAAATGTGGATACCCTGTAGCCTGCAATGAACTATAATTGGAGCTAGACACTTTGTGACCACGATCACAAACAGGTGTAGGAAAGAAAAATCCAGAACTGGTCTCCAAATCTATTTCTTTCTTTGACACTAGGAACATCATTATTAAAAACCTTTCCCCACCTGGGAAGGAGAAACTGGTTCTGCCAGTTCTTGGAACAACATGTGATGACGAACAGGTGGAAACATGAGTCTGATGTGAAAAATGAGGAATGACCCCCTTGGAAAAAAGGAATTTCTTCCCACTGCCATCTGTAATAGCATAAGTAGATACAGAGTCTTCACATTTTTCCATATTTAGATGACTTGCTTATCTTTGCAGAATCTTTTTCAAAGTGTCAGAAATCTCTGTCTTGGGTGAGACATCTCTTACACAAGCTTGGATTCCAACAGAACACTCAAAAGTGCTTGTGCTTATACTGAAATTGTTCATTTTGTCTCCCATGGTTTGTTCTACTTGATATGACTTCATTGTCTAGCTAACTGTTAAATTATTGTATTTTTACATGCTAGCAAACAATTGTTTTTACATCAAAAGAGGTCAGTGGATTTTTCATCTGGTGCACTGGGAGGTAGCTTGGTCTGATTAGGTTGGGGAAACACTTGAGACTTCCAAATGTAGTTTTCTTGGATGGAGGGCTTATTAATCAGCTTATATTGTTTTTAGTGCTTTTATAATGCTTGTACAGTTGAGTGCCTTTTGGCTCATTTATTCGAAGCAAAGTACTTTTATTGAATAATCACACTTTTACATAAGCTGTTTAAAGTACACTGCTGTATCTATATTTTTTAATTTGTGGGAGCATTTTGCACTGTTTAAGTTTGTTTGTGGTAGCATTTCACTCTGGACATGCCTTTACTGTGCTTTTACATTAGGAAGACTATAATTATTCATCTAGTGGCAGTAGACATTTTCCTGGTCTATCCGAGCTGGGAAATACACAAAAGGACTGTACGTACTTTTTTGCACTTCTCTGCACTTGATTTGCACTGTTCTGATACCTAGATAGCATAGGCTAGATTCTGACCTGCTGAATCTAGCCTGTTATTGATACACTTGAGCACTAAACCAGCCATCTTACATTAAAGAAGGCTCCCCTTCACCCTTGTGGTAGGCGAGTGTGGAACCAGCCTTGTCTGATCTGGGTATTGCTGGAGGAAGGTTCATTGTGTGCTCTTCTACTGGTAGAGTAGCTTAAAAATGTTTTTAAGGCTCACTTTTGAGTATTGCAGTACACTGTTCAACAGGGGTTAGTGATGCCCTGTATAGATGCAAATGCCATGAAACTCAATTTTTCCCTAGACATCTGTCAGTATAAACCTCCCAAGCTTCTCTATTGCAGAATTACCACACTTATCTTCTATATCCTTCAATAGAACAAGCACTTTTGTTAATCCTAGCCAAAAAATGGTCAAACTATCCCAAGCCCTTCCCTAATAGTACATATAGTAAAAACCTGCTATAATGGATTGGCAGTTTCACATCATTTCACCGGCCAGTCTGAATGACATGTGAATCCTGAGGCAATGTGGTAATTGCCTCATGTATACTGACAACTGCTAACTCCTAAAACAAATACCTTATGTGAGAGAAGCAATTACACTATGAAATTAGAATAATTTCTCTCATGTAACAATAAATAGGAAATCAGCACACAAACTTTACCTCTCACACAAAATGAGGTCACGACACAAACCCACATATGTGGAGATACTCACTAGAAGCCTATCAAAAGATCAGACACCTCCCAAACATAAACCACTTGCACACAGTACTATGCAAATAGAAACCACTACAAACAATAACACATACACCAGTATCTCAGCAAATAAGTCCCTAAGACAAAACACCTCAAAACCTAATGTCTTGGTCATAGGCAACTCCACAGTGTGTCATACAGATGTCCCCCTCACCAGGCTGTACAAGGAGAAGGTCAGGGTCAGCTATCTGCCTATCAGTTGCCAGGATCCATCAAATCAGAAATCTTGTAAAGTCCACTCAATCTAATTATGAAGCTAAAATAGCATCCCCAGCTAAGGATAACCATAAGGCATTCTTTAATTATGTCTGAAATCTAAAGGGAATGCCCAGCTGTGTGCCAAACTGGTAGCAGATGGTATTACTCATACTATACCAGAGGAAACTGTCAACCTGCCGATGATTTGCTGCAAATGTCACTGCCCTGTGCCCACCAGGCATAACCCAAAGTACACCTGAAACCAGTCCTCTGCCTAGCATCCCTAGAGATCAGCTCAAATCTGCACGCCAAAGGCCAAAAACATGGCCTCAATGGGATCAGATAACATCCCAGGTTGCTTATCAAGTAAAAATTAAGCTAAAAGAGGACCTAGTGGTCCCACTTGGTGTTCACTTTAACCACAGCCTGAGAACTGGCTTTGTTGCAGCAGAGTGGAGAACAGCAAAAGTAACCCCCTTACACAAAGGGGAGCTGTCAACTGACCCTAGGATCTATAGACCCATAAGTCTAACCAGCCTCTTCTGCTAGGCCACAGAAAAAAATAATCACGGACCTTATCAACAAGGACACAGGTGACCTTCAAACTCTAGACCAACCCAGTTTGGCTTTGTGAAGGGTAGATCATGCTTATTAAACCTAATAGACTTCTTCAAGAAAGTCACCGCAGCCCTGGATGAAGGTAAGGCTGTGCATACAGCCTATTTTGATTGAGCCAAGGCTTTTGACACAATCCTCCACTTGGGTACTATTGAGAAACTCTCCCAGCTGGGTATTAACCCTTACATCATTAGATGTGTAGCCAATTGGCTCACCGACAGAACAAATACTGTCAATGTTGGTGACTTCCCCTCTACCAGTAGACATGTCACCAGTGGCATACCACATGGATCTGTGCTAGGTCCTTTCTTGGAAGTCCAGGCTAAAGTAGATGGCCTTTGGCTTATCAAATTTGCTGATGATTGCAGATTGGATGCAACCACTGAGTCCACCAACAATGCTGACATATCTCAGGAGGGGCTAATACAAATGACTGGTGCCAAAGCCACGGTCTAAACCCAAATGCAAAAAAGTGCATTATTATCTGCTTTGGAAAAGTGGAATTCCCTGCTAATTAGAATACTGACAGCACCCCCCTAAGTTCAAACCCAGTGTTGCAAGATCTGGGAACACAAGTAGATATCAATCTGAACTTTGATCACCAAAATTCCACAGTGGTAAGGAAAGCCTTCTGTGTTTCACATCTTATGAGTAAGGACATTGTATCCAGGACTAATGATGTTATAACTCCACTGTAGTCAACCCTCATCAGGCCATTAATAAAGTACAATGCTCTTTTCTGCATGTACCTCACCAGACACCTGCAGCAGCTGGACAGACCACACAGGTTTCTCAACAAGAAAATACAGGGCCTCCAAACCATGACCCTGCCCTGATGGGTATGCTGTGAATTTGCAATTTAAATGGTACAAGAGTGACTCACACTAAGGATCTTAACCTAGCCTGTGACATTAAGAGTATATGCAGGAGAGACAGATATATCCCTCATAGATTGCCTCTACTCTGGAATAAACTTCCAATTCATGTAAAGCAGAGCTCCTCACTGACACTATTCAAGTGCAACCTGGACAAATAGATGGGAGATCGCAAATATACCCTAGGGGTGGCACCCATGTACCTCATGGATGGGGTAGTCGCTGTTTGTCCTAGACTCGCTCTGTGAATTACATCCATCTAACCAAGGACAATTGAGGCAACTCGGGAATAACATGGCTAGGCTTGTAAGGACTCTAGGGCCACTAGCCTAGTAACTTGCTATGAACCTATTTAATCCTGATGAATGATATTCAGAACCCATTTTTCTGAAGCCATCTGTCAAGAAAGAGAAAAATGGACATTAAGAAAAAGTGGACCAAGGTAGGAGTTTGTCACAAGATCTCTTGATTAGTCATTCAGACATATTGGACTGTCCTTGGTTTTGGGAGGTCAGAAAATTTATTTTTGGAACTTCTTTGCCATTCCTTCTTAAACGTCTGTTTACCTGAATTCTAAAGAACAAAGCAAAAATGAAAAAGCAGCAAACCAAAGACCAGGAAGGAACCGGACCACAAAACTTATAAGCTTTCGTTTGTTTAATAAAACACCACAAACTTCATCAGAATAAATACAAAAACTTGAAACCACCCTTTAAATACTTGTCATGTGCAAAAAGGCATCCAATGACAAAATTCTTCAAATAAATTATTTAAATAGCCACTATGATGTCATGAAAATTTAAAACTACACTACTAAATTTTTTGTAGTCAAGAACAGTTAAGAACTGGTGCTTCCTGTATGAGGATGTGACCATCCGTGACAAGGTGGGTGATACACCCAAGGTGGTCTTTAGGAGAGGTTTAAATTTGAAAGCCATTTTAAAAAGTTGTAGATCCTTTGACTATTCCCCACACTGCGGTATGTTGAAATGTGGGAGTTGTCGGCTGTGTAAATATATTAATACCATTAGTAGTTTTATTGTACAGAATCAACGGTATTTTGTCAAAGGGAGATTTAACTGCAGGTCAAGGGGAGTTGTGTATTTGAGTATGTGGCAAAACTGCCCAGCCTTTTACGTCAGTAAGACGGAGAGGCATTTGAAACATAGGATCTATGAGCACGTTTATAATATTAATAAAATGAATTTGAACAATGCTCTTGCTAGACATGTTAAGGTTAACCCTAGACATGCATTTCTGTTTCTTGCTATTGATAGAATAGCTAAAAATGATAGGGGGGGGGCATCATCTTTGAAACTGGATGAAAAAGAGCTAGCTTGGCAGCTTAGACTCAATGTGCATACCCCCCAGGACTCAACGACAGTTTATCTATTAAATGTATTCTTAAGTTAAAATCTCTCCTTAGATAAACTGACTCTTTGTCTTATACTTGTGGCTTATTGGGGTTTCTTTGATATATTAATTTATATATATATATATATATATATATATATATATATATATATATTTGTGTTTACATACTGTTATATGTTTGAAATGTTTTAATTATACATATATTGATCATTTGTCTTTAGGCTTATTGTGGATGAATAGCACTTGTGTAGCATTTTAAGGTTGCCATTTTAAATGGAGGCAGACTGATTTCTGAATTTGATGATGTCATGTGATTTTAGTATTTAAGAACCAATTTGCACTGTTATTGTTGTCTGAATAAGTTTGCTTAATTTAGTAAATGAAAGCGCTTACTATATTTCTTTGTGGCTTGGAGTGTTTCCTTCTTCATTTGGTTTTTGAAGTTAGTTCATTTTTTGATGTTTTTAGCATTTTTTGTTAATGGCAATTGTAAAGGATAGTAGTGTTGTGGATATGCTGAGATTTGGCTGAAGCCATGTTGGGTTTGAGAGAGCAGGAAGTTTTGAAGTAGATTTCATGATTTGTTGATGAATACACCTTTCCATGATTTTGGATAGAGGGGATAGTATTGATTTTGGGCAGAAATGAGAGATTTCCGTGGATTGTCCTCCTTTACAAATAGGTGTTTTGTGAGATAGTTTCCATATTGTAGGGACTGTGGCTTCAGAGAGTGAACTGTTTATTAAGATGTTGAAAGGATATGCAACTGAGTCTGTGTTGCGTTGTAGGTATTGGGGTGGGAGACTGTCTGCTGATGTGGAACAGGGTTTGAGCTTGAGTAGTATTTTTTTTTCTATTTGGGAGGTGGGTATGGAATGGAAAGGGAAAGTATTGTTGGAGCTATTTTTTGGTATGGTCATGGGATTGGTCTTTTGTGGGGAGGGGGTTAAGGAATTGTTGTTGGTGTGTAGGTTTAGTTTTGAGGATGAAAATGCATGGTGTAATACAAAGCGCTAATGTTTATGTGTTCTGGCGGTGGAATAGCAATAAAATTTAGTTATTTGGCTTGAAGCAAGTTCGTGGTTTTTCTCCAAGTCATTTGCACTCCTGTTTCTTTTTGGTATTGGTTTTGTTTGGAGGGCATTCGTTCTTTTTTGGTTTAGTAGTGTTATTCGAGGACTGGCTATGGAGAGAGAGTCCCCAATGAACAGCAAGGGGCTTGACGAACTGGGCCAATCTCGTAAGCTAATTGGGCTGCTTACGGAGCTCATTGACTTGTTAACGCCGTTGTGTAAAACTTTGGTGGGGACGAATGTTCAGGCGTCCCAGGCTACAGAAAGCGGAAGTGAAGGGTTTTTACTACCCAAAAATAAAAGGAAAAGGGAGCTTATTGGCGGTGAATTGGACGCCGGCGACCAGGAGGAACCGAAAGGTGCAACATTTAATCCTGAAGCCACACCAGGAATTTTTTGGAGTACAAGTCCTAAAGACAGAGGAGACAATGGCAACAGAGTTAAGTCACCGAACATGGGTCAGGCAAATACAGGTACTGTTTTTAACAAAAGACCCATAGAGACTAGTGAATGGTTAAAAGCTAATTTTTGTTTCAAAATGGAAAACTGAGGCCCTCGGTGGTCGTGCAATACAGATTCTTATAATGAAAAAGTGGACAAGATTTCAAAATTAATTTTTAAGTCAAAACATTATGTATAGAAAATGCATACCTCACTGAATGTATTAATAGGAACATTGTTCCAAAAGGTTTAAGGGTGTATAAATACCCTCATAATGTTCAAATGGACTCAGTTTTTCATAAATAATTAATGGAAGTATTTAATAAATGTGGTCTCGATGTTTTAAAATTAATTATTAAGGAGAATGGTAGGACATTAGAAATTTTGCAAAAAGAAATTGATGAATTGGATGGTTATATAAAAGAAGATCTTAGTTTTGGGATAAGGGAAGAAAAAGAAAAATATTTTAAAGTGAGAAGTGAAATTGATAGTAAACGTGAAGAGTTGGTGAACAGAAAAATGAAAAATTTAAGAAGGGACCTTCAAGATTATGAAAATAATGTTAGTTACCCCAAGCCACCCTATATGAATAGAAAAACATATAGACAGGAGAAAAATAACATACAGGATAATGACCAGATAATAGGTGAATGGGCTGAATATGATTACAATAGGGAATTTCCCCCTTTAGGTAGGGAAAATAGGTTTTCCTATAAACAAGGACAACAAAATGGAAATTTTCAAATGGGGGGGAGAAGAGGGAGGGGGAGATATTAGATATATGTACCCCTGTCCCGGATGTAGGAAAACTTGAACAGGAGATAAAAGTGGAAGGATGGAGAAGTACCTATAATGGATTTTCTATTTACAATTTCAGTGATGTCCCCCTAGTGAAGGAACATTTTAATCTCTTAGGGAAGGGACTTAAATTTATCCCTTATGTTAAAGGAGATTTAACGAGAACATTTCTGGACATTAAATTGCTTTTGAGGAAAGTAAATTTGGAAATATTATTTTCTAAAGATATTACAAAAAATACAGTTTATAATGATCAAGTATTAACAAGGAAAACTATGTTTAATCCCCCTATGCATCCCCAGTTAAAACACTTGGAATGTGTTTTGGAAAAAGAAATCAGGGATTCACAAAGGAGAATTAAATACAAGATGAACCTTAACAGGGAAGAGAATAAAGTTTTGGATGAATTAAAATCCAATTTTAATGTGAGAATAATGAAACCAGATAAGGGTGGGGGATTGTAATTATGGATCTTATACAATATGAAGGGAAAATTAATGAAATACTTAGGGATGAAATTAAATACACTTGTGTCTCTAGGAATGAAGTGAATCTGGCCAAAATAGAATAGACATAGAATTAGAAGATATGGTCCATGAAGGTACCATTGATAAAAAATGTATACATATTTGAAGGTTAAAAAAACAAAAATCCCTATAATATTTGGAATCCCCAAGATCCATAAAAATTCGGAAGACCCCCCCCCCCCTCCCCACACTCAGACCTATAGTATCGGCTGATGGCTCAAAAACATTGCCTTTAGCAAAATACGTGGATACTAAAACAAAACACATTTGGGTCAATAAGAAGGTTATATTAAAAGATTCTTGGGACCTATTAAGGAAATCACTCCAGATTTGTGTACTGAAAATTTATTATTTGTCACTATAGACATAGTTGAGCTATTTTCCTCCATCCCTTATGTGGCAGGAATGAAAATGTTTGAGGACATTGTGTTCCAAGATAAAAATTTAACCCACAGAGAAAAGGTAGTGAGCACAGGATTAATGGATATGGTCCTGAAGAATAATTTTTTGATGTTTAATGGTGAATTCTTTCAAAAAATTCAAGGGGTGGCCATGGGTGCGGCCTGTGCTCCTACCTTTGCAAATTTAGTTTTGGCTAAGTGGGAGGAAACACATGTCCTAAATTCTAGTTTCAACTCCTGTTGGATACTATATTGTCTAAAAATCTACGATATAGTAATTGTTTGGACAGGAGGTAATCAAAAATTTGAAGAATTTATGGAGTATATTAGTAAGACCACAGATTTCCTTAAGTTTACTTATAAAATATCTAGACCTAGAAATATACAAGGTAAACAATTCCTTGGAAACTAGGGTTTATAGGAAATCAACTTTTTGTAATTCTTTCCTTCACTATAATAGTGCACATCCTGCACAATGTAAGAAGAACATAGTGAAAGGACAATTTGTTAGGGGGTCACGTATGACTAGTATGGACAGTGATTTTTGGAATGAGTGCAATTTATTAGAGAAGATATTTATAGAAAGGGGGTACCCTAAGGACTTTGTTAAAAACATTAGATCTGAGGTGGAAAAAGGGAGAACTGATAAATTTAAGCCAATTAAGGGGATTAAACTGGATGAAAATAATGTAAGTGAAAATAAAGGAATAAATGGCAATAGGGAATATCAGCAGGCACTTGTTTTAGAATATAATGCAATAAATTATAAATATAAAAGCAATTTTTCACAAAGAATGAGATAGGTTTATTTCCTTCACAGATTTGGAAGGTATATCTAGGATAACATCCAAAGTGGTCTTTAGAAATTCAAGTAGTATAAAGGATATTTTAGAAAATAAGAATAGAAATAATAAAAGAAACTTTGGTGGAAGAAATGGAAGGAAATTAGGTACTTATAAATGTGGATGGTGCAACCAATGTGAATACATCATAAATGAGGAAATAATTTTTTTTTAGAAAGTAGGGAAAGATGGGTAGTTAGTAAATGATATTATAATTGTGAATCTAGGGGGTTAGTATATCTTGCCATCTGTCAGAAATGTAATTCCTTTTATGTGGGTAAAACAGAGAGAACTTTAAAAAGGGGAATTTACGAACACACTTATGATATAATGAAAGGGAAGGAAACAAATGCATTATTTAAGCATTCTAAGGTGTGTGAGGGTTATACATTCCTTTTTTTTTGTTCTGGAACAAATTAAAAATGATATCAGGGGTGGCCCATGGGAAGAGAAAATAGGATATAAGGAATTATGGTGGTAAGTAACCTTAGAAACAGGTAAAACACCAGGTTTAAATGATTACCTGTCTATATTACCACTTTTAAAATTAAGGTCTGCTAAGCAAAGAAAGTTTAGTATATTAATACTTAGGTGGAACAGAAGGTGGCACTGTTCATTAAGAATTTAAGTTCCAAAAGAATGAATCAAATAAATTATTTTACAGTAAAATATCCATTCTCCTGTGTCACAGATGTATAAAAGTTTTTTTTTTTTTAAGGTAAATGTGGTGGAAAATGATGATTTTATTTAATAAAATGTACTTATAATAATATTTTATATAAAAAACAAGGTAACATTCATGTGTTTAAAGTAGGTATATGTGATTAATATTCATGAGCTCAAATGAGAGATTACTTGTTTTTTTAAATCAAGTGATGGTATTTTATTGGTTTGTTTGGTTTTAGAAATAGTATAAATGGAATTAGAGATTTTAAATGGAGCATCTGATGAAGTCCATTGAATGAGGATGAAAACGCATGGTGTAACACAAAGCGTTGTTTATGTGTTCTGGCGGTGGAATAGCAATAAAATTTAGTTATTTGGCTTGAAGCAAGTGCGTGGTTTTTCTCCGAGTCATTTGCACTCCTGTTTCTTTTTGGTATTGGTTTTGTTTGGAGGGCATTCGTTCTTTTTTGGTTTAGTTTTGAGTTACCTGAGTTTGTAGAGGTGAGTGGGTCTGCTATGGATTTTATGAAATGTTTGTTAAATTCTTCAGCAATTTGTGGTAGAGGGGCACTAGGTGAAGGGAAGTGGTCTTTGAGCTTGGGAAGTTATAGAATCCCAAAAGGGTTGTATTTGTGTTGAAGCTGGAGATTGGAGTAGTATGATTATTTACATTTGTTGACTTTTTTCATTACTTTATTGTGTACTGTTTTACAAGCTTGGAGATTTTGTTGGGTTATGTTTTATTTCCAATTGTTCCATGCTATGTTTCTTTGCTTCACAAGGTCAATGCAGTTGGTTGTTAACCATGTTTTTTTTGTTTTTTTTTACTCTGTTTATATGGAGGTCAGACTATCAATTATTTAATACTGAAGTATTGAACAGCATCATTTAGTGGTAGTAATTTTAGGGGTGACCAGTTTATTTCATTTAATAGGTTGTTCTGTGTTTCCTGATTGACTCTAGTGGTATTTCTAACGGTTTTTATGGTATGTTCTTTTGGAGAACTGGGTGGTTGCTCTGATGGCAAAGGCTGGAAGATGGTCACTTAATGAATTTTGTAGTATACCTGAGAAGGAGAAATTGGTTGGGTGGGCTACAAGGATCCAATCAAGGGTAGAGTGGTTAGTAAGCCTTTGTTGTACCTTGTAGGTTCAGTGATTAGTTTTTTAAACCCGTAGAGATTTATGTTAAGAGTGATGGCTTGCCAGTTAATATTCATATCTCCTAAGATTATGGCTTCTAGTTTGATGTTTTTGTTGTCCATGACAGTATGTCTTCTAGGATTGATATATTGTTTCCTGGAGGAATATAGACTGTTATGAGACAGATTATTATTAGAATTGTCAAGATTTAGGATATTAATTAGTACTTCGGCATTAATCTATTTGGGTGGTTTGTGTGGGTAAGGAGTTGTATTGAGGCTGGACAGATACAGGAGTGCTACCGCTCCACCTTTCTTTTACAGTCTGTATTGTCTAAAGATGGCATAGTTAGGGGGTATAATTTCAGTATCCTTTATTCCAGAGTGTAGCCAGGTTTCTGTTAGGGTTAAGATGTCTGGGTTGTATTCTATCCAAGCATGCAGGGAAGTTATTTTACTGCATAAGCTTCTTCGGTTTAGAGCAAACAGGTTTAGGGACTTGAAGTTAGGTTGCACATTTGGTCCATGGTTTGGGTGTATATCACCACTTTGCATTAATTTCAGTATTAGATAAGTTTGCAGTGAGTTGCATTTAGTTTTATGGTATGGATTTAGTGTAGGAAGAAGGGGTTTGGTGGTAATGTGGGTTTTTATTTTGCTGTTAGGGTTGTAGGGGAAAGGACAGTAAAATAGTTTGGGCAGATATCTCAGTAATGCTTCAGTTGTTGGGATATGTTGATGGAAGATGTTATAGTGGTATAGATGGGTATGGCAGTTTTATTTGTAACCAATGTGGCTGAGATAAGTAATATTAATATTATGAATAAAATGGAGAATGTCAGTAGTATCTTTATGTGGCGTATTGGACATAGTGGATGTTGGTGTGTGGTCTAGAGTATAGGATGAGTCTAATTGTGATGTTTGGTGAGTGGATAGTTTAGAGATATGCTATTTTCATGGGAAGTGGTGTGATTGGTTGAGAGATGAATGTCGGTGGGGTCTGCATAACTATAAATTTAAGGACACCTGGGGTGGGTGCGAATGGGGGTAGGGTAGGGAAGTGGAGTGAGCCTGAGTGAAGTGGGTCTGATCTGGACCCTCTTTGCAGCCATCTTTAAAAACAATCAGTAAGGTGTTAAAACCAGAAAAATATCAAAAGGATATGTTACTTAAGAGTAGGGTTTTAAAGTGGAGTGGAATGCCTTTAACAGTGAAATGTAACTTAGATGGACTGAGCACTGAAACAGAAATGCTTACTGCATGGCTGTTTGGTCACCATGTATAGTCCACTGTGCAATAAGAAACACTGCTGGTGACTGGAATCAGATTATTAGTAGATGCAGCGCAATGGTATCGGCTGAAAGCCACTGCTAAAATTAATGGGATAGTTTACATTTAAAACACATTTAAAATGTTTATGACACTGTTTGTGAACTGCAAGAGGATTAGAAACCAATCAATGAACCTTAAGAAAAGGTATGTTATTTTGCACAATCACTCTACTTTATACTGTTAGATTAAGGCAAGTGTAGACATTATCTAATTTTACCCTGAATTTCTTAAAATTATAGAATATTAAAGCTAGAGTTAGGTACAGATGAAGAGGAGAGGTAATGGCATGCTATTTTATAGATTTAAGTTTTTCTCAAAATAAAATAGACTGGTTTGGGGGGATACTTACTGGAGATGTTTATGCAGCTGTTGCTTCCTGGTGATAAGCTTGTCAGTACAGTGGTTTGAGTAAGGAGCTATACAGCAGAATGTACTAACACACTCACTAACATTTGTTTAATTTAGTGCAGTTAAGGTATTTTACTGTCTAGATACTTGGGAGTTAGGCACCTACATTAACTTTAAGTCTCTTTAGTTACAGGACAGTGTCCATGGATGTCTAGTGCATGAATGAGGTATTTTTGAGATTTCTACTTCTTGTTATGGGTGCAGATCCACTTGACCTGAGGGGTGGTTTGGTTTACTGAAAAAATGTAAGAGAGCGTTAGGTTAAGTCAGCACATACTGTGTTACCAGCTGCAAGCAATGGTAGTGCTATGAATAGTAAGTAATAGCTCTGGTAAAGCTGCAAGAGTCAGGAGAAGGGCATACAGTATCAAGATGGGTTACAGCCTAGTAAAATAAGTTAAATGATGCACAGGAGAACTATAGAAATGAAAATCATGTATGCAAGTGTATCAGTTAGGAAGAATAATGTTGGCCTTGGTTTAACAGTAATCAATAATGAAATCATCAGGTAATGGTAAAGGTTGTTTCTGTTTCAGCACCTGATAAAGTAAATGCTGGTAAAATTAACAGTCCAGTAAAAAGGTACCTTTTTTTACAGAACAAACACAGTAGAAAATACTTTCAAATTTTATGCTGCCAGCCCCACCAAAGAAAAATAAAAACAATTTCTCCACAGAAAATATGTTTTCAGTTAGTTAACACTACTTTTTAACTGAAAGAGAAAAAATGAATGCTCCATTTATAAGTAAGTTACAGTCTAGAGACACTCTGCTAAAACACAACGTCCCTAGCTTTAAAATAAGTTTCCTGAAGAGAAAAGTACTAAAATATCAATCAATTCAAAAAATTGAAGTTTTTGTTTTTCCTTCAGAGGGAACTTACCTGTCCAGCAAAGGAAAGCACAAGCTGACTGGTGATCCTCAAAAGCCTCAGATGAAGATACTCTTCGGCAGGAAACCTATGAAGGACTTTGCACCCAAACTTGTCTTTTACTCATCTCAACTCAAGCTGCTCGACAGTTTGGGTATGTGGAAGGTGCCCTGAAACTTTGGAAGCTGGTTGGACTTTATAACCTTGGCAGGGTATAACCCATATAACTAAGGCTACAGAAGCAGTGATCAATGTGATGAACATCTATTCATACTGCAGTGGCATTCACAAAGGATAGATAAAGTCACCTGATTAGTAAAACACTGAAAGTGTATCATTAGGTATGGTCACTGATACCATGTGATTATTGCACCAAAGGAAGGGTTCCCTGGGCTGCTCTTCAATTGTATTGCACTAATTGGGAAGCTCAATATGATTATGAGATAGGCAACTGGATAGGGACATAATCTCCAGATTAGTGCACTGTAGGTAATCTCTTCAATTTTTCAGTTTTAGAATAAAGAGATAAGCCATTCACTCAAACACACAGTTTGCAGTGCAGAAGTGGCCATCTCGTTGTGCTGTTCTGTCACTTATAAGGATTTCTGACAGCATGTTTGTGTACTGGAGACAGAGCTACATTGTGCTGTGTCATTGCACAAGGTTAACCAATACCTTATTTTTGTTCACTCATTGCAGGAGAACACAGCAACAAATTCAATTCACTTACTCTGTAGGGGAAAAATATATGAACAGACAACCTAGTGTATTAAATCATTTGCAATATTTAGTTTTCCAAACTTGCAGATGGCACTCGCTATTTAGATTATATGTATTTCTTTTGGTGGCACACATAATATGTACCCAGTCAGAAGGAAGTGATTTGTGGGGGAGAGACAGAGTGTGTGTGTGTGTGTGTGTGTGTGTGTGTGTGTGTGTGTGTGTGTGTGTGTGTGTGAGTGAATATTATTACAATGATGAAAATTTCATTCATTTTCAGATAATGGCTACTTTCATGGGATTAGTGTAATAGTCTGCACGTAAAAGTAATGCATCATTAATCTGTTTTGTCACATCAGTGCGTCTGCGCATTTCAAAAGCTGAAATACATTACTGTGGCCAGAACTTATTTCACATGAGCAAGATTTACCCAGTTAGAAAATTGCTATTATTTCAGGAGTCAGGAGTCAGTCTGTGTGAATCAATTAATGTTTACAGTCACAGGATCACAGTATATTTTTTGCTGAGCTACTGTGTGAAAAGTAGCATTTGTGTGACAGAACCTGATGAACACAAAAAAGTACTTATACTGGAAAAAAAGAAGGCAATACGTATGTGAAACCATTGATCTGGCTTAATGTGTGTGTGTGTGTGTGTGTGTGTGTGTGTGTGTGTGTGTGTGTGTGTGTGTGTGTGTGTGTGTGTGTCTTAAGCATGTGAAAGAGAGAAACATTGTGAAATGCATCACTGTGAGCAGAATTTATTTCATTTAAACACAGTGAAATATAAGATGTCCATCAAACTGGACTGATTTCACAGTGTTTATGTTTTAGAGGAGGGGATACAGTCTGTGCCTTAAAGTAAATGAACCTTGCATTCATTTGATGACTGTTAAATACTCACCAGTTTGTCTTGCCAGGGTGTGTGTGTGTGTGTGTGTGTGTGTGTGTGTGTGTGTGTGTGCATATATATATATATATATATATATATATATATATATGAGTATGAGTGTCTGTGCATGCGTGCACATGGAAAGAAATAAACAATATGACCACATTATTTTGTTAAAAATTTCTTCATCAAATGCCTACCTTTGAAAAAATTGTAAGTTTTGGAGAGGAGGACATGGAATGGAAGCAGGCTGTGTGAAAGCAACACTAATCTGAACTAGCACTTTAGAAGCATGTGTATGTGTGTGTGTAAGAAGAAATGCACTACTACGTGTGCCCCATCAGAAAGTGGAGTGTGGGCAGGCAGTGCAACAAAACATCAGAAATATACCCCATCAGAAAGTAGTGATTTTAGGGGTAGAGAGGAACATACGAATTCAACCAAACATCACTCTAGTGTTGTATGTTTGTGGGAAGAAGATGAAATTTATTACTACAACCAGAATTTCTTTCAAATGATAACAGTCAAAATCAAAGTTATGTTTAATCAAACATGGTTATTATTGAGGAATAAGGGAGCAGTTCATGTGTGAAAACAACTAATTCCTACAGTCATTTAAGTGCAATTAAATGATGTGTCACCTGGAGTGCCTTTATCAGTGTGTGTCTGTGTTCTCCTGAATTTCTGTTTCTTCACCACACACAAGCATAATAGGCTTGACCAGTCATACAACAATTGCTTCTTGGAGATGGGAAGGCAGTTTGTGTGTGACAGAAAATGAGCATTACCTTCTCAGGATCACAATTAAAGGATCATTGATCTGTGTCTATATGTGTATGTGTATATTAGAAAGAAATTGAAATATGCTACTTTACAAACACTGAAAGTGTTATTCTTGGATGGAGTAGATGGTGGAGTAGCGTGCAGGTAGTCTGCACATGAAAAGAACTGAAAATTGTCATCATTCAGTTATAGTTAAATGGTAAATGATCTGGCTTGTCAGGGGGAATCAGTGTACATGGAGGAAGATGAATGTGTGTGTAATAAATTATCATTATGGATTTTATTCAGAGATAATTTTGTGACTTCCTCACATGCAAAAGTGGTATACCTTATCATAAGGTATATATTGTGGCAGGATAGTAATCTGTGTACAAAAGGATATGAAACTATTGCTTTACGGCACTTTATGAGTAAAACTGAGCCTTAACCAATAAGCTTGCTTTCAAGATTGATATTTGTTAGTATATTTTCATGTCAGCCTCCACTTATTTCAAATATACATAAATCTTATGCCATAAAATTACGACAAAAATGTATGGCCTACCAAAAGTGAAGCTTGCTGCAATTTTGAGATTTCTATACCTTGGGTTTAAGGGACTGTTTTCTTATATGTGAGGATAAGTAACCTAGTATGTTGACAACTAAAGTCTCGAGGGTATAGAGGTTGTGGGGATTCTTACTCCTTGAAAAAAGTACAGTTTTGTACCTACCATAAATGTAGATGTTCGAGTGCTAATACAGCTGCAGTCATAACAGATGGGTTCTCCTGCCATCAGGCGGGTCCTCGGTCGGCCGAATTCCAAAGTCTAGGTCCGGCGTTGGTTGTCGTCGCTTCTTCCCTGACATCAGTGTGACAGGGGTATAAAGGAACCAGCTGACGCCATTTTCTTCAGTTTTTCTTGCCCCAGATGTCAGGTGCCCCCAGAAGGAAGGCAATACATAAATTTGTGTAATAAAGCAATGCAATATAATCAAAATACAGTAGTTGCAAGCAAATACACCATAAATGAATACTCCAATCAGGTTGTATGAGGAGGTGTTAGCCAACAGGCCTGTCCCAAGAGGGGAAGGAGGGAGGGAAACCTGGACTGCAGCTGTATTAGCACTCGAACATCTACATTTATGGTAGGTACAAAACTGTACTATGTTCATCGTGCATACAGCTGCAGTCATAACAGATGGGTAGAATCCCAAAGCTAAGAAAGGGGTGGTAGGCACTAGGTGGAACTAGGAGGAGCCAGGATGCCCTGCAAGACTGCAGTGGCAAAGCCTGCTCTAGTTTTGGAGTATAATGGTAGGTGGTAGTGCTTGGAGAAGGTATGCACAGAACTCCAAGTGGCTGCTTCCAAAATATCTTTGGTAGGAACTCCTCTGAGGAAAGCTGCAGAGGTAGCTGTGGCCCTTGTGGAGTGAGATCTGATGCCTGTAGGTACAGTTTTGCCATGAAAAGAATAGCAAAAGCATATGCAGTGGTCTATCCATTTTGAGATTGTCTGTTTGGAAATTGGCTTTCCTTGAGCTCCTATAGCATAGGACACAAAGAGCTGTTCTGATTTTCTGAAAGGCTTTGTTCTGTCCAAATAATAACGCAGTTGTCTGTGGATGTCCAAGGAATGTAGTAATCTCTCCCCTTTGTTTTGAGGATTAGGATAAAAGGTAGGTAAGTGTATGGCCTGATTAAAAGCTACTCTGGATACCACTTTTGGCATAAAGGACGGGTTGGTTCGTAAGGAAACTCTGTCCTGATGGAAGATGATAAAAGGCTGCACAGCCATGAGAGCTTGTAGTTCTGAAACTCTACGAGCTGAGGTAATAGCCAGAAGAAAAGCTGTTTTCCAGGACAAATATTGCAAGTCTGATGAGGCAGCTGGCTCAAAGGGAGGCAAGGTCAGTTTTTCCAGAATGAAATTGAGATCCCGAGCAGGTATTGGTTGTTTCCTTGGGGGTTTTAGATTCTTAGCCCCTCTGAGGAACTGTCTTAAGAGAGGGTGAGAGAATAAGGGTGGATCAGTGTTGTATTCTGTAGAAATGGCTGAGGCATGGATTTTGATGGAGGAGAATGAAAGTCCACTGCTGAGCAGCTCAGCTAGATACTGTAGTATTTGAGGTAAATTCAGTTTTCCAGGATCCTGGCCCTTTTTGTCATTCCAGACACAAAACCGTTTCCATTTTGCGGAGTAAGCTTTTCTAGTTGACAGCCTTCTGGCCTCCAAAATGACATCCTGCACCTCCTTGGAGAGTAGGGTCTGTTGTGATGCTAAGGAATCTTCCATGCGGCTAGATTGAGTGTTTTTAGCTGGCTGTGAAGAGTTTTGAAGCTGTGCTGAGTCAGGAGAAGAGGCATTAGAGGCAGGGTCCATGGTGGGGAATGCGTCAGGCTCCTCAGGAGTGGGTACCAGTGTTGTATTGGCCAGTCTGGAGCAATGAGAATCATCTTTGGTCTGTCTGCTCTGGTTTTCAATAGAACTTTGGGCAGCAGAGGAAGAGGTGGGAAGGCATAAACTGTCATTGATGTCCAACTGAAAGAGAGAGCGTCCACTCTCCAGGCCTTTGGATGGAAAATCCTTGAGCAGAATTTTGTCAATTGGTGATTTTTGTGGGAGGCAAAGAGATCTATGTCTGGCCTTCCCCATGCTTGGATTATCTCTGTAAAAACTTTTGGATGCAATTTCCATTCGTGTGGATCTGTCATATTTCTGCTTAGGTTGTCTGCCAGCGTGTTTTCCTTGCCTGGCAAGTACTGTGCTTGTAGTTCAATTTGTAAGTCCATGGCCATATTCCAAAGTGACATGGCCAGTCTGCATAGGGGGTATGAATGTGTTCCTCCCTGTTTGTTTATGTACCACATGACTGTGGTGTTGTCCGTTCTTATCAATAGTTGACCTGGTTGCAGAAGGACTTTGAAAGCTATAATAGCATTTATTACTGCTAGCATTTCCTTTTGATTGATGTGAAGGTGCTTTTCTTTTTGGGACCATTTGCCCTGAATGCACCGATCTGTCATGTGCACCCCCCAGGCGTAGTCCGAGGCGTCTGTTGTGATGACTTGATTTGCTTGAGGCTTGCTGAATGGAAGACCTGTGTTTGTTTGGCATGCTTGAGCCCACCACAGAAATTCCTTTTGAAGACATGGAATTAGTGGTATTATTGTTTCCAAACTGTGGCTGTGTTGAGACCATAGGTTTTTCAGGTACCACTGAAGTTTCCTCATATGCAGCTTTGCACATGGGATTAGTAAGATGCAAGATGCCATGAATCCCAGAACCTGCAGGATTTTCCTTGCAGTCAGCCTGGTGCAATTTGCTAGTGCTCGGAAGTATGGAGTTAGTTGCCCCTGCTTCTCTGGCGTGAGGTAGGCCATCTGGGTGTTTGTGTCCAGGTTGGCACCCAGGAAAATTATTTTCCGAGAGGGTATTAGCCTTGATTTCTTTTTGTTGACTGTGTATCCCAGAGAGTTCAACAACATTATTACATAAACCAGATGTTTCAGAAGAATGTGCTTGCTGTCCGCTTGGATCAGGCAGTCATCCAAATAGGGGTATATTTGTATCCCTTGAAGTCTGCAGTAGGCAATTACCGATGCCAGGCATTTCGTGAATACTCTGGGTGCAGTAGATAAGCCAAAGGGCAATGCAGAGAATTGATAATGGGTTGAACCTGCAAGAAATCTGAGGTATCTTCTGCAATTTTGTCTGATTGGGACATGCAGGTATGCCTCCTTGAGGTCCAATGTTACCAGCCAAGACTCCTTGCCCAGCATGGGAAGAAGCTGCTGTAGAGTGAGCATCTTGAATTTTGGTACAGTAGAAATGTGTTTAGGATGGATAGGTCCAAAATAGGTCTCCAATCTTTTCCCTTCCTTGGTACCAGGAATAGTCTGGAATAAAAACCTTGACCTTGTTCGTGCGTAGGTACCTCTTGAATAGCTTTCATGTCTATGAGATCTGTAATTTGCCTTTGTGCCTCTGCCCTTTGATTGTGTGGCAGGTTTGGCATGCCTCTCATTTTTGGAAGGGTGTGAAAATGGAATCTGTAGCCTTTGTTTATAATGTCCAGGATCCATCTGTCTTTTGTGACAATATGCCAATTTTCTGAAAATAATGCCAGTTTTCCTCCTAAGGGTGCTGCCATTTGAGTCTTGCTTGGCATGCAAAGGAGAAAGTCATTGGGCTTGCTTTCTGAATGGTTGCGAGTTATCCTCACCACCTGTTTATGTAGGAGCTTGCCATTGTCTGCCTCTAAACAATCCTTGGGATTGTCCCCTGCCCCTCGGTGCCTGTATCTACCTCTTTGGGGTCTGTCCGTGGCTGGAAAGGACCAATTTTTGGAAGGCCAATTTCTACTGAAACGTGGGGGTTGTACCTGTAGAAAATCTTTCACAGTTTGCATTGATTTAGCCTTTTCCTCCATTTTCCTTAATACCTCCTCAGCATTAGCACCAAATAATACATCCTTTTGTAGAGGGGCATCTAGTAATTTAGCTTTGACATGATCTGGCAAGGTTTGTTCCTTGAGCCAGGCATGTCTACGTATGACTGATCCTGTAACAGCAGCTCTACATGAGGCCTCTAGAGCATCAAAACCACATTGTAAGGTATGCTTACCCACTTGTTCTGCACTATGCATCAAATCCTGCAACTCCTTCAAGTCTGGTTGTTCAGGTTGTGACATTTTACTTTTCAATTGTGATAAAAAAACTGTTGGTATTTTAGCATATGGAACTGACAGTTTAAGGCCCTCATGGTTAAGGTAGCCGAGGTATATACCTTTTTTCCCCACCTTTCTAAGGATCGGGAATCTCTCGTAAGGTAATGGATTTTTAGCAGTGGAGGCCTTAATTCCCTAGGGACCCTGTGAGATGGTTTCTGGGTCAGCAGCATGGCTTTTGTATAGAAATTGGTGTGAGTCAGGAACCCTGTAGTACCTGTCAGGCTTGACTGGGGCTGGAGGTAGAGAATCCGGGTTAAGGCAGGCCTCCGAGTAAACATCATCTATGATGTCCAAGACAGGAGGTATAGCCAGAGGCCTGTGCTGAGGTAGCAAGAGAAATTCCCTAAGCCTTTTCTTGGAATCCGAATAATCTTGGCCTTCCCAGTGGAAGTGTTCCCTTAAGGTATGCAAAGTTTCCCCAAATGAGTAATCCTCTGGGGGGGGATACAGAAGGAATGGACTCCTCTGCATCAGAGTCTTCAAAAGGGGAGTAAGAATGTTCCTGATCATCAGAGTGCTCTGAAATAATGGAGCCCTGATCAGAGGAGGGGGATTCTTCCTCCACTCTGGGCCTTTTGTCCGGTGGGGGTTGAGAACTCCTGATAAGAGTAATTAAATCATCAGCCATTTTAAGCATCTGTTTTTTAGGCATGGGGCCTGGAGATGGGCCCTGTGTAGCTTGTCTCTTAGAATGCATGGCTGCTTTAGACTTAGTGAAAGCCTTGATGGAAAAAGAAGAAGAAGGTCTGAAGACACCTTGAGAGGAGGTGGACCTGCCCACATTTTGAGATTCAATGCCAAGAGTGGCTTCGGTATCTGTAGTCGGGGTGTGGGCCGAGGAGCCTGCGACCTCGGGCACAGGAGACACTGCCAATGAAGTGTCGTTGGTAGTCAGGGGCTGCGTAGGCACCTCGCTGAGAACCGGACCACGTGTAGTCGGCTTTGGCGTGGTGTCGGTAGAGGCCGCGGACCTCGTGTGTCGGTCCTTATCTTTGCGCTTTTTAGACAAAACTGGAGTCGGAGTATCCGACGACATAATATAGTTAAATGTTTTGCCAAAATAATGCTGGGCGAACTCCGCCCGACGCTTAATGGTGCGTTTGTTGAATGTAGCACAAAAGCGACAGACCGAGACGTCGTGGTCTGGGCCTAAACAAGGAATACAGAGGGAATGGAAATCCTTATGCGGTATTTGCTTCCCACAAGAAATACAATTATTAACTTTGTCTGACATCGGTCTGAGGCAAGAAAAGTTTCAACGGGTACTTAGCTTTAAGAAGACTTCGGTTTCCAAATTTTCGTAATCTCAGGAGCTGGCCGACCGGCACTTGCGAACTGCTTCTGCTTCGGGCACCGCGCGGCAAGAAAGACTGAAGAAAATGGCGTCGGCTGGTTCCTTTATACCCGTGTCGCACTGACGTCAGGGAAGAAGCGATGACAACCGACGCCGGACCTAGACTTTGGAATTCGGCCGACCGAGGACCCACCTGACGGCAGGAGAACCCATCTGTTATGACTGCAGCTGTATGCACGATGAACATCAAATACTTAAACACTGATGTTAACTCAATATCATTGCTGTCATTTTCATAAATAGTGGCTGCAATGTTTGTGCCCTCACAGTGCTGACATGAATCCTAATTATAAAACATGTCATCTGTAAATGTCACAAGATTCAGTTCATAACAAGTATGCAGATGTGCATTTTCCGCAGTGGTCAACTGCATACTATTGTGCAGCTGTAATATCTTAACAAACCCCAGTATTTGTCACAAGAAATTTTCAAGGATTTAAAACATTCAAGATGAGGAAAAACATTATCATGATTTTCTGAACTGGCACTCAGAAATTCAAGATACCTCTGTTCCTTTACCATTGCACAAAAAAATAGGAAGTACAGTTTGCAGCTAAATATTCAGATTATATATATATATATATATATATATATGGATTCATATCACTTCACTGAAAGACCATTTCACTGAGACCAAATCACCTAAAGTTCATTTCACCTAAAACTCATTTCACTGACAAGTAGTACTATAAGGCAAGTCAAAGGTATATGTTCTTTTCTCCACTGTAGTGCCATCCTGGTGTTAGTATATATAGTTAGAGGGTGTGTGTGTGGGGGGGTGTAGCTCCCCACTTAATTCGGTTTTCTGTTGTCTGGTTTTGTTTTGCATTATTTGGTAAAACCCAACTAGGTGGGGGGGGGGGCTACATGCCCCACACCCCCCAATGTAGGAGGCTGTGCCCCCACACCAGCCCTAACTATATATACTAACACCAGGATCACACTACAGTGGGGGAAAGAACATATACCTTTGACTTGCCGTAGAGTACTACTTGTCAGTGAAATGAGTTTTAGGTGAAATGAACTTTAGGTGATTCGGTCTCAGTGAAATGGTCTTTCAGTGAACTGATACGAATCCATATATTATGTATGCATTAGTAGAAAATGTGAAAAACATAACCTTGTATTGATGTGTGCGACCACTATGCATATATGACCACTAGAATGTGTCACACTGTAAACTGAATTACGTTTGGTTTCCTTAAGAGGTTAGTATATGTATTTATTTCAGGGTGGAGAAATGTAAAACTGACTAAGAGTTAAACATATGTCTGCTGTGTTTATAAACACTCAAATGTAAGCAACATTTAAACCGACAGAAACGTGGCATTTTCCATCACTGAAAAGATGCTGCAAACTGGCCCAGTCAATTTCAATGTCAAGTTGCACACATGTTCTTAATGGAACAGCAGCAGTTTTAGGTGCTCTCTGCATCTGATTGACCCTGTAATGTTTTTGACAGTTCTACCAAAAAGTTTCAAAGGGAGAATGAGATACTGCCAATTACAAACAAGCACACATGGCAATTTCACTGACACAGTCTGACATGTTGCATTATACTCTATTTCCAACAGGGGTAGGCAAATTAATTGTTTTTAATATGTGAAATGCAGTACAATTCCAGAATGTCTTTTGAGGTGAGGAAATACATGTCCAAAATATATATGTACTACATTAAAAATACATCACAAGCAATATATACATATCTGTGCATATTTGTGTTTGTACACTAAAAATAAACAAAACACACAAATGCCAATGTCCTTAATACCAATCAAAAAACAGTAAAAACAAAAAATGTTGACATGTAAACACACATGATGCAAGAGACAACCTTTATGAATGCAAGTGAAAAATACTGTTTTCACAGGGGGCTGAGCCCCCCCCCCCCCATGCTAAACTTGGATTCTAACTCAGAATAGGCACAATAACAAGGAAAGGTCATATTCTCTGATCCCAGTAATGTAGCGGTCTCACACAACTGTTGAGCAACTGATTAATCTACCAAATTGTGTTGGCTAAATAGATGTCAACTATATATACTCATTAACTTTATATATTCTAAAACAGTGACCTTCCTTGAATCTATAATGATGTACCCACCAAAACTCTGTACAGACCACTGCAATAAATCCAGACCAACTGCATGTATATTAAAGAGCCTTAAGGGGGAATGGTAGCCTTTACTGTTTTCTGCACTTGAAAGTCAAATCAGCTGAAAGTATTTTTTTTTAAATAAACTGTCAAAGTGGGGTTGAGATATAGCAGCAACCAATTAATTAAATCAGATATTCTTCTTCTTTCAGCTGCTCCCATTAGGTGTCGCCACAGCAGATCAACTGTTTCCATTTCTTCCTGTCCTCTGCATCTTGCTCTGTCACACCAACCACTTGCATGTCCTTTCTCACCACATCCATAAACCTTATCTTAGGTCTTCCTCTTTTCCTGTTACCTGGCAGCTTCATCCTTAGCATCTTTTTCCCAATATACTCTGCATCCCTCCTCAGCACATGTCCAAACCAATGTAATCTTGCCTCTCTGACTTTGTCTCCAAACCTTCCAACCTGGGCTGACCCTCTAATATACTTATTCCTAATCCTGTCCATCCTCGTCACACCCAGTGCAAATCTTAACATCTTCAACTCTGCCACGTCAGGCTCTGACTCCTGCCTTTTTGTCAATGCCACTGTCTCCAACCCATATAACATAGCTGGTCTCACTACCCTCTTGCAGACCTTCCCTTTCACTCTTACTGGTACTCTGTCATAAATCACTCCTGACACTCTTCTCCACCCACTCCATCCTGCCTGTACTTTCTTCTTCACCTCTCTTCCACACTCACTATTACTCTGAACTGTTGATCCCAAGTACTTAAACTCATCCACCTTTGCCACTTTTACTTCCTGCATCCTCACCATTCCTCTATCCTCCCTCTCATTCACACACATATATTCTGTCTTAGTCCTGCTGACCTTCATTCCTCTTCTCTCTAGAGCATATCTCCAGGGTCTCCTCCACCTGTTCCCTACTCTCACTACAGATCACAATGTCATCTGTAATCATCATAGTCCACGGGGAGTTCTGTCTGATCTCATCTGTCAACCTGTCCATCACCATTGCAAATAAGAAAGGGCTCATAGCTGATCCTTGATGTAGTCCCACCTCCACCTTAAATGCATCCATCACTCCCAAATTAATTAAATCAGATATTTCCAATTAATTTCAGAGTTAAGGCCATGAGGAGACAAAGTATTATACATTAAAACAAAGATTCCTTAAAAAGTAATTTATTCTTTAACATTTCATCATCACCTAATTTAACAAAAACTTTATCTAAAATAGTAGCTTGCAACAACTTATAATCACTTTTATGATACTGCATAAAATGCATTGCAATAGAACATTCCACTCTACATTTCTTTGTCTCTGACATGTTTTTGTAGTCAATGTTTAAACATTTTTTTATTCTCTCCAATGTATATTAAACTACATGGACAGCGTAAAGCATAAATAACACTAGTAGTAGTACATGAAAAGCTAGATAACAGTAAAATTCTTATTACCCGATTTATAACATGTTTGAGATATAGCCTGTTGCAGCTAGGTACCAAATGCAAGTTTTTTTTCAGACATTTCACTGTCTGGCATGTTGTACTGTACTCCATTTCCATTTGGGAGTGTATACAACTTGTTTTCAGAGCACCAAATGCAATACAGCTCCACAATATGTGCGTATGTAGTTGGCATTTCATAAAAAATAATGAAAAACCATAAAATCATATACATTTCTTTGAACAGTGACCTTTCCTCTCAGTACATTTATGCTAGCTCCTTAAAAATAAGACTCTTGCTTTGACAAAGATTATATACCCTTACACCCTAAGTCATCAACTAAGTGCATTTTGTAATTGGCTGGCTCCAACAGTGCACTGATCCTCTCACATGAAAGACAAATAAAGTGTTAAAGATGTTCTTTTCCCATCTTGCTTACTTATGATGTTCCAGAACCCATGCCTACAGCACTGCAGGTGCATCCCTATGACTTTGCTACTAAAAGCTAGCTAAAATTATTGCATTTCCAAACTGCAAAAGCAAGCTTACTTTCTAGATAGTTTAGAATAAGACATTTTAGCATGCGTCAGTTTATTTATTTATTTATTAGTTAACATTTGTTTACTGGGGAAGTCCAACTGGGCTATGACATGCCTCCTCTTCAGCAAAAGCCTGGAGTGAAAAGCTTCAAAGCTAACACATAGGTTCATAGGTAGGTACTAGGCTATCGGCCCTAGGGCCCATACAAGCCTAGCCAAAAAATGTACCCTGGCTTTCGCCACCCAAGAAAATTATTTTCCTGTGCCCCTGTCGAGCAGAGCCACAGAAGTGATCCCCGGGGTGAATTTCCCATTTCCCATCCAATCATCAAGATTTTTCTTGAAGAGTGCTAATGAGGAGCTCTGTTTGACATAGATAGGTAGTCTGTGTTCCAGAGTATGGGAAGTCTCTGGGACAGGAATCTATCCCTCCAGCATGTTCTGTTTATTGTGGTGACAAGGTTAAGGTCCCTAGAGCGTGTAGCTCAGAGGGATTGGGATTTCTTTAAGTGGAGCATGTCCAACAGCTCTGGGTTTGACATAGCTTTGTATATTAGGCAGAGATCGCCCCTGAATAGGCGATATGCGATGGAGTAAAGCTGTAGCTTTTTGAGACGGTCTGCATAGGGCATCTGTTTGAGGCCAGTAATCGTCTTTGTGAGGTATTTCTGTGGTCTTTCCAGTTGTTGTAGATGTCTTGTGAGGTACATACCAAAAGGGGCATTGTACTCTATAATGGGTCTAATGAGTGATGAGTAGAGGGAAACAATTACCTCTTTTTCTGGATGAGAATCCTTTGTGATGAGATGAGCCACGTAGAAGGATTTCCTGACCACTGTGGTGATGTGATTATCAAAGGAGAGACTACTGTCCACCTGTGTCCCAAGGTCTCATCACATTTTTGGCATTAAGTAGACTACCAGCTATGTGGTAGTTCATGGGTACAGAGTTTTTACCAAAGGGGATGACAATACACTTTTTGGCATTGAGCTTCAGGCCATGGCTTTGACACCAGGTATCTGTCTCAGTGAGGCCCTTTTGTAGTTTGTCCACATCGTTAGGAGTTTCGATTATGGCTCCTAGTTTGCAGTCATCTGCAAACTTTGTTAGCCAAAGACCTTCTGTGTTGGCCTGCACTTCAGAGAAGTAGATACCAAACAGATGACGACCCAGGATTGAACCCTGTGGTACTCCACTTGTCACTGGTCTGATGTCGGATTTGGAATCCGCTACTTTCACAGTGTGGGTTCTGTCCGTGAGCCAGTTGGCAACCCATCTTGTGACATAGGGATTTATACCTAGTTTAGTGAGCTTATCTATAATTCCAGAGTGGGGGATGGTGTCGAAAGCCTTGGCGAGATCTAGATAAGCTGTGTGAACCATTTTACCCTCATCTATTGCTTTGGTGACTGCTTCAAAGAAGTCAATCAGGTTTAGGAGACATGATCTGTCTTTTACAAATCCAAACTGAGTAGGGTCCAGAGTTTGGAGATTACCAATGTCTTTGTTTATGAGTTCCATGATGATACGTTCCATGGCCTTGCAGACCAGGCTTGTCAGGCTAATGGGGCGGTAGTTTATTTATTTATTTATTTGCAGTTGGTTTACCAAGATAGTCCATTGGGCCATTTGAACCCGTTTTCAATGGCGTCCTGGGGAGAAAAGCTCCAATAGCACTCTAGGTTACAATAGTTTAAAGATTATATTTATACAAGAGTTGCAGTTTTGAACAAGACATTTACAATTAATACAGCAAACATTACAAGTAATACACACTAGTGATGAGGTTGGAGTTAAAACTGACTGGCAATGGAACATTGCATTGTACAGCTGAGAGGCATTTCTTCTTAGGAACATACAGTTCATAGTTACAGTCTGATTCATTGTTTACAAATCGCATATAAGTAGCAACAGTCTGATGCATTATTTACAACTAACATATAAGTACTGGAATAAAAGTATATGAAGAAATGAATAGAAGGAGAAAGTTTTAGATGAGAATAAGATCAAAAGAGAAGAGAGAAAGAGAGAAAGAAGGAATCTAGGGCATTGAATGAAGTGAAAAAGGAGTTTGTTTTCCATAGAATGAAGGGAACAGGAGTTTGATATCATTTATTATGTGGGGAGAGAGCAGGAGCATTCCCATTGGGATATTAGGTGTGAGTGAAGAGATTTTTTAAAAGAGTAATGGTTAGAAGTGGTACGAATGGAAGGTGGTAGGGAGTTCCAGAGACGTGCTAAACCATAAGATAGAAGATTTTTGCCTGGTGGATGGGATGGTTTATACACTTCTATTAGATTTTGATTACTGGACCTTAGTACTCGATCAGGAAGGTACGTCTTAAAGGTAGAAGAGAGGGAAGGACAGAGGGAGGGGTTAAAAATGAGCTTATGTGCAAGAGTTAGTTGTGTATAGATGAGTTGATTTGGTAGTTCTAGCCATTTTAGTTTTTGGAGAGAAGTGCAGTGATGGGAGGATGACTTATGGCTGGTAGCAAATTTGGCAATTTTGTTATAGCAGGAGGAAAGTTGAGATTTAAGAGAGGATTGTAGGTTAGTGAGAAGAGGAGTTCCGTAGAGAAGGGAGGGGATAATAAAGGAAGTAGAGAGAGTTACTTTAGTGGCAGGGGTAAGGTAGTGATTTTGTCGGTAGAGCATGCCTAGTTTTTGATGGGTCTTTTTGATGTTTAGTTGTAAGTGGGAATGGAATTTAAGCTGGTTGTCAGTTTGGACCCCAAGTAATTTGGTCTCTGATACCAGTTCCAGAGGTATATTGTTCTGGCTAGTGATAGTGAAGGAGTTAAAGTTGAATGAGGTAGTTTTAGAGGGAGTAAATACCATTAGTTTGGTTTTAGAGGCATTTAATACAAGGTGGTTTCTTTTCATCCATTGCTCAGTGGTTGAAAAAGCTTCTTGAGTAAGTTTTAGGAGTACAGGGGTAGATGTGGCAGAGCAGATGATAGTTGAATCATCTGCATATTGGATGATATTTGAGAAAGGAATATAGTTCTGGAAATCATTTATAAATATATTAAAAAGAAGAGGACCTAATATGGATCCTTGGGGGACTCCGGTTGGGGTATTAAGAAATGAGGAGGTGGCCTTTTTCCATTTTACTGCTTGATATCGGTTAGATAAGTAGCTGGAGAACCAATTCAAGGAAGAAGAGGATAGGTTAAGTTTAGAGAGTTTAGTTAAAAGCAGGCTATGAGAGATAGTATCGAAGGCTTTAGAAAGGTCAAGTAGTAGGGTGGAAACAATAAGGCCAGAATCCCAGGCTTTATTAATAGTTTCAAGGAAGGAGAGAAGGGCAGTCATAGTACTGTGATTTGGCCTGAATCCATGTTGTGTGGGTGTTAGAAGCTGATTATCTAAGAGGTGTGGAAGCAGTTGTTGTTGTATGCATTTTTCTAAGAGTTTAGAGATAGGAGACAGGATAGCAATGGGACGGAAGTTGGTAACATTATTATTGTTGCCTCCTTTATGTAATGGTATAATGAAGGCCTTTTTTCAAATTCTGAGTACTATGCATTCCTGGATTGAACGGTTAATTAGAATGCTAATGGGGTAGGTGACTGCTTCAGCGGCTAGACTGAGAAAATAAGCAGGGATATTATCTGGAGCATTGGAGCATTGCTTCAATTTCTGGAGGAGTTTTTTTATAGTAAAAGTGGGAATTGGTTTTAATGAGAAGGGAGGACACTGGGAAGTGTGGGAAGTAGGGGAAGGAGATGGAGAGGGGTGAGTGATAGTAGAAGAAGGGGTGAAGGATTGTGAGTTAGTGGGGGAGAGTGAAGGAGTGGTGGAAGAACAGGGAAGAGTAATGGTAGAGGAGGGAGGAGGTGATGTAGAGATTGTGGTGGTATTAGAGAAAGAAGAAGTAAGTTTAGAGACAGAGTCAATGAAAAAAGTGTTAAATTGGGTTGCTAAGTCAGTGTCAGTAGCATTTGGGTCAGGGGAGGGGGTGTCTAGTTTGCCAGGGTTAAGGAGAGTGAAGATACCTTTCCAGAATTTCTGAGGGTTAGTTTTGTTGTTGTTTTGTAGTGTGGAGAAAAAGTTTTGTTGGTCAGAAATGATGAGTTTTTTTACTTTATTTCGAAGTGTTTTGTATTCAAGAAGGGTGAGGGGGGACCTATTTTTTAGGTAAAGAGCCCAGGCTTTATCTCTTTGCCTCTAGTTCCCGGGGTCCATCGTGGCTCCCCCTTTGTGGAGTGGGATAACTGTTGCGGTGCGCCATTCAGTGGGTACAAAGCCTGAGGTGAGGCTATGATTGAACATGGTGCTTAGGTAGGGTACCAGTTCATTCTGTAGTTCGTGTAGAACGCAGCCTGGGATATTGTCTGGTCCCATGGATGCTGTGTTCTTGGCTTTGGAGAGTGTGTTTTTTACCTGTGCAGCCGTGATTATAGGAACTTTGCATTCTTCCGGTATAGAGATGGGCCCTCTAGGGGGTGAGAGGGGGGTAAAGTTAGCACTGAACCTATCTGCTAGAATGTTGGCAATATCAGTTGGTTCTGTATATTTAGTGCCATTATGCTGTAACTCAGAGCAGATCTGAGTGTTCCCATTTAGATTTGTGACATAGCTATAGAATGCTTTGTGGTTGTCTTTAGAGTCAGTTGTTTTCATAACTAGCTTTGGAGGATTTTATGAGGGATCTCAGCTTCTTACTGAGGTTGACCAGGGAGTTCCTCCAGTCATGGGATTTTACTCTTTTTTGAAACAGTTTCTTTCTTCTGTTGTAGAGTTTATGGCAGAGGACCACCAGATTGGCTTCCTTTTTTTGGAGGATAACATCTTGGTTCTATTTGGGATAGCATGATCCATGCACTCGTGTAAGCGCTTATAAAGTGCATTTGTGTAGGATTCGGCAGTCATATCTCTATTGTCTGTCTGCATGGGTGTCATGAAGTTTGCCACTACTGTCTTAAGAAGTGTGAAGTTGGCTTTTGAGAAGGTTTTTACGATGGTTTCCCTAATTGGGGCTGGGGGTGGGATGTGGATGTCTAGGCTGATAAGCTTGTGGTCGGATCTGACCAATGAGAAATTGACCTCTGGTGTGGAACACCGGTTTCCCATGTTGGTAATGACCAGGTCTAGGATATTGCTGCCCCTGGTGGGGGTGTGAATAAGTTGATCCAAGGCATTGGAATTTATGAATTCTAGAAAACGTTGAGCAAGAGAGTTGGTACATGAGTAGTTTTCCCAGTTAATGGTGGGGTAGTTGAAATCGCCCATTATTAGGGTGTTGGGTTGTACCCTAATACTTTCCAGTGTATCAAGAAATGAGGAGTGTGAATCCAGGGGCATGGTGGGGGGTCTGTAGCAAGCTACAATTTGGATTGCGGTCTTGCCCAAAGTTAGTTGCACTTGGATAATCTCGGATGCATTATGCTGTGCAACTAGCCTGGAGGTGTGGATATCCTTAATGAATATGGACACGCCTCCGCCTTTAGTGCTTCTTTCTGGGTTAGGTGGCGAAGGTGTGGTATGAATTGAAGCCTGGTAATGCAGGGGTGCTCTCTGGAGCTTTGAACCAGGTCTCTGTCACTGCACAGATGTCAATGTTCTCCATTTTATGGAGTGCCTCGAGTGAGTGCATTTTGAGGTTTAGACTTCTAGCATTGAGTAGCATTACCCTCAGATTTTGCTTGCTTGTACCTGTTACGGTGGTGAATTTGTCATTTGAACCATGCCTAAAAAAGGCACTATAGGGGTGGCAAGAGTCTTGGCCAGTGTCCGGAATCCTAAGGGCGACAGGTGCAGGCCATCTCTGGCAAAGCATCGTGGACTGTCGATCATGTCGTCCCAGGCAGACAAATACTGGATCCCCTTAGAATGACACCAGAAGCTTAGCCAATTGTTGAAGTCAATCATTTTGTCCTTGTACTGTGGTATCATTCTGGGTGATGGCAGGATGCTACTCAGGGTTAGGGTCATACCTGCCTGGGATACAAGATCGGAGAGCTCCTCCATGTCTCTTTTCATGTAGTCCAGGGAGGTATGTCTCAGGTCATTTACACCAACATGGACAACAGTGTCATATTTGTACTTATTGTGGAGTGACCTGAGTGCATGCGTTATGTGGTGGATCCTGGCACCTGACAGGCAGCTGACAGTAACTTTCTCCTTGTTTAGTCTAGTGAGTGGAACATCAGTGTGCCTGACTATAGAGTCACCTATGACTAGAGTGTTGGTTACGTTGTTATGCCTTATGGGCTGTGGTTGAGTGGCACACTGAGTTTGTGGGCTATGTGTCATGTGGGTTGTGTTGGGGGGGGTGGAGTTTGCTTGCGTTTATGCTTTGGATGTCGCTGATGCTTGGGCAGGTTTTTATTGAGAGCCTCCGCGAATGTAGGTGTGTGTTTTGTGTTTCTATGTGTGTGTTTTGGTGGTGTAGGTTTTGAGGGACTATGTGTTGAGTGTGGTGTGGTGCAAGTGTTTACCCTCTCCTCTTGACTGTCTAGTCCAGTCTTGGGTGAAGAGAGCTTTGCTTCCAGTTTGGCTATATAAGTGCATCTCCCACAGGTTGTAGTGTTGGGAGGTAGGAGGAGAGGGTTGTCTGTGTACATGAGGCAATTGCTGCATTGCCTCAAGATGCCCAGATTCATCAGGTAGACAGGAGAAATCACTGGGAGCTGACCCTTAGACATGCCTGGATAAGTGCTTATTTATTAAGTACTAAAAACTGCTTTCCACTAGACAAGTGAGGAAAGTTCAGTGCTGTAGTAATTTGCAGCTTATGTAGTGCTTACAATGAGTTCTGAACAAGTGCTGAGTTCAAAGAAACAGATTTGAGTGCTGAAACTAGAAAACTTGCTAGATATAAGAAAAAAAAACTAAGCTAGAAGGCTTCCCTCCAACACAGAAAGGCTTGGGGGCTCAGAAGCCTACAGTCTATACCACTTAACAGGAAGGGCAAGAAACAAGCTTAGATTTTTTTTTTCTTCTGTTTCCCAGATACTCTCTTTGTACACAGTAGGAGTGCCTGAAATCAGAATATGATCTCACTGTACTCAGTTGAGTGAGCAAATGAGATGGGCCCAGAAGGAGTATCCAAACACAAATTTACAAGAGGGGCGGGCAGTTTCAAGGCCACTAAGATTAACACCAAAACAAAAACAGGGAGGGTGGGTGGGACTAACTGAAGAGCAGAGTCAAAACTTCCAGTTCAGTTAATATTCCTGCAACACAGTTAAATCAATTTAAATACTCTATTCTTTGAAAAAAAGTGCAGATAAAGGTACTTAAATTCTCTTATACGTCCAGCTGAATACAGCTAGATCTTAGCCGGCCAAAGCTGAGGTTTTTAAGCAGAAAATATTTCAAACTGTACCACCTAAATAGGCAAGGACAGGAAATCAAAGAATGTGGCTACCCTCACACTTGCAATTATTAACAGATAATAAAATTTAGCAAGCACTGACTAAATAGAGTCAAAACTTCCAGTTCAGTTAATATTCCTGCAACACAGTTAAATCAATTTAAATACTGTATTCTTACAAAAAGTTATACAATATAATACAATGCAAAATAAACCTTACAAGATGTTATATAATACAATACAATACAACACAATGCAAAATAACAAATGTTAAATATCACATACAAGATACAAAAACTAGTATGTAAAGAAAAAAAAAGATCCTAGGTAACATTATATTCCACAAAATTACATTTCAGTTTTACTAAATAGCAATGAACTTCTATTAGGTAAACAAACAAGTGTAACAGAATACACGCAGGGAATTGCTACTAGATATCAGATTGTTTGGTAAGAATTTCTAGGTGTGTCTTACCTATTGGGTCTTCCTATCAATACCTATGTTCTTAAATTATGCACGAAGACCAAAAGAATGCTAGAGACAGAGGACAGACGGTTAGAACTGTAAAAATGCTTAGTCTGGAGAAGAGCAGCAGTAGCATAGTCTGGCATCCAAGAGATGGGTCCTAAAGTTTGTTTAAATACTTCAGATTTATGATTTTTTTTAGATCTTGTGGGAGATTATTTCAATATCTGGATACAAATAAAGAATGCACTGTTTTACCATGTTTATTGTTTGGTCTATGGACTTGGGCAACATATGTTATGTATCTTTATACCACTGAAAGATCTAGATGGGAAGTACCATAGCATTAGTGTCTTTTTTTATAACCCCAACAAATGTTCAGTGCTAAAGTATGCATTGGGCCAATTTACATTGATTAAATATTTGAAAGTTGGACAATTTCAACCAGTTTAGTTGGCTGAGTGCCAGGAAAATGGGTTGCAAATTTTGCTATTTTATTATAACATTGTTCCAGTCTTGTTAAAAGGCATGAGTTGACATTTGTTAGTTGAGGAGAGGCATAGGAGAGTGTTGGCAATAGATTTATGAGAGGAATGGTCTTTCCATATTCAAACGTGAGGTAGGGAAATGCACTGTAGTTGATAGCATTTGGGATGTATAGATCAAATTTCAGATCATCATTCTATGATGACCCCAAGTAACTGAATGCATGTGACAACCTTAATTCTAGTGTTTTGTGCAAACGGTATAGTAAAGGTAATTTTTGTGATCACAGTATTGATGTGCAGATGAAGAGTAGAATTTTTTGTTTTGTTTTGTTTGGGTTCATCAGAAGATTAGATTGTTTAAGGAAAGATTCAGTGGAGGAGTAGGATTGTTGTGTAGTAGTTTGCAGAGATGGCATGCTTTAAGCTGATCAGATAAGAGTGGCATCATCTGCATACTGAATCAGGGAGCCTTGACCACTGCAGCATGGAAATTGTTTATAAAAATACTGAAAAGGAGAGAGCCTAGGACTGAGCCCTCAGGGACACCAAGGGTTATGTGTAGGTAGGAAGTGGAACATGTTTCCCACTTTGTACAATGTGCCCCAAGATATAGTTTTTAAAGCATGTTGGGGTAGATGTGCAGAGACAAAAATCAGAGTAAGGTTTGAGTTAGCTTAATATGGGAGGATATATAAAATGCTTATTATAGATCCAGGAATATGGAACAGATTAGTTTACCTTCATCCCTAACTTAATTTATTGTGTTGTGGGAAGACAGAAGAACTCCAATGACACCATGTGAAGGATAAAATCCATTCTGAGTGGGAGAAAATATGTCACTGTCTAGAAGCAGTTGGGAATTTATAAATCTTTCAAGGATTTTTCACAATGGAGAGAATACAGCTATTGGTCAATAGTTGGATAATTCCACTGCTTTTCCTCCTTTATGTGGGGGAATATATTTTTCATAGTTTAGGTATATATGATTCTAACAGGGACCTGTTGATTAGTATCAATGGGGGAAGGATATTGCATCTGCACAAAATTTTAAATATTCATCAGGAAGTTGTCTGGCTGCTAATGTTGTAGATTTCAGTTGTGATAAGCATCTTTTGTATTATTTTGGTTAGTACTGGTTGAAGAGAAATGTTGAGGTGTTATTCTGAATGAACTGAAGGATATCTAATGGGTCATCTGTTACAGATGTCACATGGATGAAGTGAAAGTTGAATTATTGAGAGATATTTTGGTTTGTTTCATTTGGTAGGAGATTTGACTGTGTAGTTTTTCCAGGTTTGATTATGGCTATCTAATAGCCTTTTTGATAAAAAAAGGTTATTAGTTTGCAGATGTCTGAAATAAAAATGTCAGTTTGGATAATTTTCTTGGACATATTTGTCAGCTGTCAATATGTCTTGAAGGAGTTTTCAATTTTGACTTTACAGCACTGTTTTCACATTTTATCTCTTTCTTGCATTATCTATTTGGTGTTTGTAGTACGCCAAGGGGATGGATTACATCTTACACTTTTTCATTAGTGGAGTCTGACTATTGAGAACTGATGGAAATTAAAATTTTCATCCGGTTGATCTAGAGGTTTTTAGGGAAGACCGGTTGACTTGTGTAAGAGTAGAGTTAGAGAAAGTTAAACTGTAATTTATGAAGTTTCAAACTAGGTTGTATGAGATATTTTTGTACTTTCTGGTGCATTGTTGGATGGTGTATGTGGGAATATCATCACTGAAGAAAGCTGGAAGTAAGCCTGTAGCTGAGATTTTTGTCATGGGCATTGCTCAGTATCCAATCAAGGACTACATTCTCATTAATCTTTTTACTGGAATTATGTGGGAGAATTAATCAACTCAGCAAAGTTATAGAGATTAATGGTTTTAGAGTCTTACTTCTGCGTAGTCCAATTATTGTTAAAATCACTGAGCTAATTATTTTTTAGGTGATATTACTTGCAGTCCATGATAGTATATCTTCAATTATAGAGGAAATGGTATTTGGTGGGATGTAGATTACAATTATACACAGTGCCTTCTTTGTTTTAAGATTTAGTGAGGTAAACAAAATTTCAGCTTTGTCAAATTTCAGCACTGCATGAAGGTAGATATACAGCTTTAAGGTGTTACATAAATAATAGCTACTTGGACACCTCTTCTGTTTAACTTGTCAGACCTGATAATACAGTAGCTCTGTGGGACAAATTCTTCATATTTAATAGAGGGTTTTAACCAGGTTTTGGTCAGGGATAAAATATCTGGCTTATGTGAGGAAACTCCTGCTTGTACTTTTGGTACTTTACTGGAAAAACTATGAATATTTACATTAAAGAGTGGTTGAGATGACTGGCTTTCACTTAATTGGTGATTGATGGATGCAATAATCATTTGGCCTAAGGTTTAGGTGTATATCTCAACCAAGATAAGGACGAAAGTAGTGATAAGGGTCTGAGGGAAGCATGTGTGTGGGATGTGTATAACTGCATATTCTTTTATAATGCAAATATTGAGAAGGGGAAGACAAAAAGTTACGTTTGATGTCTTTATATATTTATTGTTTTGTAATTGTATGTATTGTAATTTGTGGAAGTCAGTTATTTTACAGTTATAAAGTGATGAACTACAGACCTACAGTGAGGGCCATGTTTCAGGTTGGTAGGCATGACTGAGTTTGTTTATAAAGATGTTATGTGGTGGAAAGTAGTAAGGTTTGACAGGAGGACTAGTAGTAAAACTAGGATAAGCTGGAACACATCGTGGTGGCGTGGGAGAGTCTGCTGAGTGGTAGAGAATGTTGGGAGATGTAGTCCATGGGCTAGTTAAGTATGATGCATTTTAGTGGGTATTGACATTGACTGAGTTTAGTGCTGATTGGATGACAAATAGTGATGGATGTTAGTAAGAGAGGCTGTGAATATATAAATGTAATGACATAGGGGGTGAAGAATGAAGAGAAGCTGCGTCCTGAATGGAATGTGGACTGTCACCAAAGAGAAAAAAAAATCTGCATGATTTTTGTTTAACTAGCCCACCTCAAGACACTGCTCCAACTGAAATCAGTTAGAGATACCCCAAAAAGAGTGAGTAGCTGGTTTGCAACAGGGTCTAAGCCACAATTGTAGAGTAACTTTTCTAGGTAAGCAGCTCAATTTGCCAGTAAGCCTCAATCTACACTGAAAGGAGCAGTAGCAGTGAGCTTTTAAATGAGTATTTTTAAAGGAAGGCAGGCTGCTCATGGTTAAGAAACCCATACCTGTTAATATACAACTGCTTTAACAACCCTGAACTACACTGACACCTGAAATGTCATTTTCCTTTATAGCAGCACTGGTTGTAAGGTCAGTGCTATAAAAGGTTTTAGCAGCTTACCTAGTGGTACTCACAGGAGTTTATTTAATGTCCACACAGTGCAATAACTTTTGCAGGCTGTCAACCCTCCTAGTAGAACAATGACGATTTTCTGCAGAATGACAGGTGAAATGATGACTTTAGACACTGTGTGGAAGGGTAACTCTAGCAGTCTAATGTCACCCGAAGGTGTCTATTCTTCACACACAGCATTTTTTTTTTAAAGAGGCACTTTTATTTTCCTTATGTTCTTAAAGGAAACACTTCTTTTAAATAAAAGTGGCTCAGCTTATACACATTGCATACAAAATACACTACTTACAATATTTACGTTCATTGGGATACTTTATTTGGTGAGATCCATTACACAATGTTACAATAACCCGATACAGACACAGAGAGAGACAAACACTGACAATGACTGGATAGATTACAAGTGATGCATAATGTTTGCAACTAAAATTATGTCAGTATGGTTTGTCTTCATTTTATAAATGTATGACTGCTTATGTCATGTGTGATCATTTTTAATAAAGATGATTCTTTTAAAATATAATGACAGTACTAGTGAATATGAAATATTTATCAAGGCACATTTATAAACTGTAAACTAATAAATTAATCTTTTAGCTTTATCATTCTCGGTTTATGTTTTAAATAAGCATTTCCCTTGAATTGAATATATTCACTATACTCCAGAAAGCTCCAGCTATCATGTTCTTCATAATTTCTCTAATGCTTCCTTTGCATGCTGTGCATCCATTTATCTCTCTCTCTCACCCACACACATACACACACACGTACAATATACAAGCAAAATCCAGAGATAGAATGCTAAGTGTTTTGATGACTGCTTGGCTTGAACTACCAGAAATAATGAAGTGCATTTATCTCATGTAGGACTTAAATAACATAATGACTTCAAAAAGAAGTAACATAATTACTACAAAAAAAGAAATTATATGATTACTGCAAAAAGAGGAATAAATACATTAAATCTTATTCTTGATTACAGAATGTTACAAAATGTTTTGGGATTAATATGAGCAATAACTGCTGTCACTCATGACTTGCAATAACGGGCTACAGGAAGCATTCAACAAATGTAGACTTGGGAAAAACAGCATCAGTGCAAAAACACATGAAAACACATTTGCCGGGAAAAAAAAGTCTAAGAAAACCTCTTCAAAATTTAAAGAGAGAGTCCTCCGTTGAGGATAAGACACTTGTATCTTTATGCTCGATGCTCACTGCTTCCCCTTATTTATTACAACTCTGGATTTGATGCATGCTTGAGGTGGGTGAAAGGTAAAACTGTAACATCTGCAGTGCCTATGTATGTTTCATCAGCTTGCTTCTACAGCTACACCACATGATCAAATATTTCCCCTGACAAGTAGAGCCACTAAGAAACTGATAAAACTCCCACAAAAAAGACTAAGCTGTAACTACAAATCTTTATTCAGCTGTGCTAGATAATTAAGGACTAATGTCCAGCAATGCACTGAACTCATCTGCCATATTATCATAGACTCTGACCCCGAGGGTACAGCCAATAATTAGCTGACAAATTTAGTGATAACTTTACCCTACCTACCCACATTGTTGCCCCACCTTTCCCTGAATATGTAGTTTCCCCAGAAATCTTATTAGAACAAGTCTTAGAATCCTTGCCAAAGGCTTAAGATAATACTTCCATGGAACCAGACAACATACCAGGTTCCATTCTCATCAGTGCTAAATATGTACTCTCTGAGCCTCTACTTAAATTGGTCTACTTCAGCATGACTACAGAGTTTGTCCTTTATTTCTGGAGAACAGACACCATAACTTCCCTGCACAAGAGTGGCCCCTCTACATCCCATGGTAATTATAGAACCATCAACCTCCATAGCCTTATTATACAAAGCCACGGAATATATCATAGCAAAACTCACTTATGCAGACATAGGAAACTTAACTGAACTACACTTCATGCAGTCTGGTTTTATGAAGAGCAGGCTCTATCTCCTGAACACAGTAAGCTTCTTTGAAAAAAGTTACACAGGCTGTTGGCAGTGGTCACTCTGTGCAAACTCCTTATCCTGACTTGACCAAGGCTTTTGATACTATTCCCCACTAAAATTAACGTAAACCCCTATGTTGTCCACTGGGTTGCAAGTTGGCTATCCAAAAGATTCCACATTGAGAAAGCTGCTGGTCTACTCCCAGAATATAAAATTATAATGAGTGGTGTGGCACTGGGATCCACACTAGGCCCTCTTGTGTTTGATATTTATTTTGCAGATATCCAAGCCAATATGCTAAAAGTATGGTTAAAGAAATTTGCTGATGGTTGCAAGCTGGGTACTGTTAGCTGCTCATCCACTGATACTGACCAGCTCCAGCTAGGGTTGGAAGTACACATATCTGGTGTACTGATAATGGCCTAAAATTAAATTTAAAAAGTGCAGCATTGTAGCAGTTGGCAAAAAGCTACTTCCACCTCATATGCTACAATGGTATTCCTGTTCAGACAGAGATTATGAGAGACCTGAACACTTATGTGGACAACTCTGTTATTCAATCATCAAGTTTCCACCTCAGCCAGGGAAACCGTCTTTCTGGCCCAGCTAATTGCCAGGAGAATGTCTTGAAGAGCCAAAGAAGTCATCCTTCCCCTGTATACTTCCCTTATCAGACCAATGACTGAATACAATGCACCCTGTTGGCATGTAAAAATCCAAGCATATCAATCATTTGGAAAGGCTCCATAGATTTTTTAAGGTCAAAGGTCTTAAATCCTTCAACAATATGTAAGATTAAAATGACTCTCTTTATACTCAATAGCTTATTGGCTGCTCTGAGGTGACCTGTAACTAACCTTTGAAGCCATGAAAGACTCAATACTATTTGACCTCCTATTACTTAGCAAAAAACATTTCCTCTACAAACATCTGCACTACAGACCTAAACCTATACCAAAACAAACATGTTAGAGGGGTGGGTTCCACTTCATATCAGAACACATTCCCAGCCTGTGGAATAAGTTGCCAGTACAGGTCAAACAATATTACTTTATTTACTTTTAAGGCTATTCTTGACGACTGGATTGGCAGACATAAATTTACATCAGGCTTATCATGTAAGATCCTGCTCAATTAGGGAGGCAAGTGACATTAAGTGTTTGACAAGGATGGCAAGAACTTTTAAGTTTGTCTACTTAATGCTGTACATGGCTAAGCATTTTACAGTCTCCACAACCATTTGTCTAGTATCATTTCTCTGTTCTTATGCATTGTGAGAACAAGATACAAATACTAATGGATTCTCGTCTTGGCAGGTAGTGTTTAAACGATACGTTGGACTCTTTCAAGCCAGTAATACATTCCATGTTTAGATGGCAGACTGCATGAATTACTTAATGGTTTGTAAGTGAAAAGCTGTGCTCAAGAAGTAAAAATCTTGGGTAATTTAATAAGAGCAGGACTTTGTCTTGGGTATTTTTGAAATTTAAAGGAGTGACTAAAACATTTACATCATTCTAATTTTATATTTACTGCATCAATTTTTTTATTGAATAAAGCAAAATGAAGTAAGAGTACTTTTGTTTGGAATATACATTTTTTTATTTTTATTTAACCAAATACACTCACTAGGCATGTGACTTTTCAGAGGTGAGCTTGGGGCACTGCCTATGACTTCTTCAGTGTCACAAAAGAGAAAAATGGGAATAGAGAGAATCAAACCCAGCACAGCAGGCTCATGATCTTTAGTAGCTACTGAATAATCTACACTAACCTTTCCTTAAATTACTGTATGAGTCTCCTCTGCTTAACTGCCAGGCCCAGTGAGAGTCAAAATGTTAAACACAATACAACTACACAGCAAATAAAAGTTTGTGATTGCAAGTTTTATTATTTGCATTTTCATACATTTCTTCACATTCTCGACAAATCATGTATATATTTATTAGCAAATATTTTGCGCCCACTAACCATAAATGTTTTTTCTTTCATTACAACTTCGAAGGATGTGCTCAGTACTGCTAATGGGATGGACAAAGGCAGCTCCTAACTGCTTTATCCCATGCATGGATACCCCTCAAATTATCTATAGTACTATGCCAGTTATTCTCATTAGGGGTAATATATTAGTGACCATGGGATGGATAAGAACAATCTATATGTAAATGTGATAGGTTATTTCAAGCACAAAAAACGGAAAATGATTAGGCTTAAAATGCCCCACAAAGGAAGCTAGCCTAGTACTTACCTATGAACAACAGTTTAAGTGACTCGCTTAAAACTGCAGACTAAAGGGCTCACAGAATGAATCTTTTGGCAGCACACAGCTCACAATAATAAGAAAACATATGCTACAATGTCTGTGCTACATATGCTATACTTTACTGCCACACCTGTTGAGCCTTTCCAAGACCACTTCTCATTAATCAAGATAATAGAAGAGCTGAATCATCTAATACACACAAAATAATGTATACAAACGGCTCTTTCTTTTGACAGTGACATTTATCTTGAGCAGAGTCGCACATACAGTTGTTGACAGTATGGTGAAAAATTATGTGTAGAAATGCTGCAGTCAGCTCAAGACCTAGCTGAGGGTGACTACAGCACTGACAGTAAAAACAGAGCACATAGGGGACATCAGTTTTGACTAAATAAACGTAACATTCACGGATTGTTAAGGGGCCAAATTCATGAAAGTGTACACTGTTTTGAGTGAATAGACAACACAAGCATAACTTCCCACCTTCTTCCTCCTAGTTTTCCTACTGATTTTCCAGCAGCCTTAAATACGGAGGGGGATTCATAAAGGTTAACAGAAAGAGTAGACTTCATGTACACTTGTTGTAATATTTCTGAGTGAATAGACAGCACAAAAATGTGGTAGTGATCTTCTTCAATACAGATCTTGTACACTTAGTGTATGCATTCATGAATCTGGCCTACGCTTTTCAACTGCATAAATTAGTTGCAAACTTACAAAGTAGTATGTGTGCAGTATGTAAAGTCATATCCATAATTCAGAATAACATTTGAGAACAAATGAATTTGATCAGCTTTAGCTAGTGCTTTAAGTAACAGCAGAATGCTTTTCTTTATGTTCCAGTACTTTAGAAGCAGGTGTGTGTGTGTGTGTGTGTGTGTGTGTGTGTGTGTGTGTGTGTGTGTGTGTGTGTGTGTGAGACTACTACATACTTACCACAACAACAGATCTGAATGAGCAGATCCATCCTCATTAAATGTAAGACCAATGCCAGCAGGTGTTAGGACAATTCCACACCTGAAGTTTTCACAGGCAATGAAGTCCATCACATTTACCCACAATGCACCCCATGTGACATTCATTTCCATGTATTAGTATGCCACAGGGAGGTTAAATGGAAATATAAGCCTCTAAACCAAGTCTGTAGGAACAGAAAAAAAATGTCAGGCATGCTAACGAGGATGGACTTTGGAGGTCTCCCTTACCAGAACATATTCCTGTTTACTGTGGTTTAAAGAAAGACTGAGACCTGAAAACCATACGCACCATGCAGTGTCTTGCAAAAGTATTCGGTAAAGTCCATAAAGCTACTACACAAATGGGGAAAAGCTTTACAAGTAATTACTGTGATAACACAAGCTACTGTTTGGACAAATGGCAGAGTTGTGCTATACTTTATTAACCACTGAGATAAGGTCACTCTATGTACTTTACCTCCATGTTTCATATTAGAAAAGATGATGATAACTTGAGAATCTTTTCTGATAGCTTTGGTTGTGTTCCCATAGAATCTGTTCTGTCTATCAATATAATGCAGAAGGCATTCTTCTCTATGGGACTAGTTGGGAACAAATACTGGTAAATGGACAGACTGACTAACATTAGTCTCAGCAGCTACCTTAGGTATAAAGGATAGATATGTGTGCATGGGCACCCTGTCCTTATGAAAGTGCAGGTAAGAAGGATGTACTCATTGAACTGGTAATTCAGAAATCCTTTTGGCTCAAGTGAGTGCCACAAGAAAAAATAATTTCTGTGAGAAGATCTACAACTCTGCAGATAACGTTGGGTGAAAACAGGATATGGGTGAGCTGATGAAGCATGAAGGAGATTCCGTGAAGACATGGGATCTTTGCTAACTGGTCACAAGAGAAAAGAACTCTTAAAAAATCCACTGCATACTTTTAAGTAGGTTAGAGGAAGAAGACATCTGCTTGCTAATGATATCTGAAGAAAGTGGCGATATGAACCATAACGGATTGCTAAAGCCAGAGACCATTACCGTAACCTAAAGCTGTGAAAGGGAGAACAGCTTTAGACGTAGCTCAAGCTCAAAGGTAAATATTAGGCAATCCGTCTGCAGACTATTACAAACCTAGCCAACAACCAGACATGACCAAACGTTAGACTCAATGCCAACAACCAGACATGACCAAACGTTAGACTCAATGCCAACAACCAGACATGACCAAACGTTAGATCCAATTCCTATACCTTAGTTCTGTGAGGTAAATACCTTAATCATTATGCCAACCCCAACCCTTCCTTTCCTTCTATGTATTGAATTTCTGGGAAGAAGAAAAAATCTGCACTACACTGAAGAGACAGACTGGATTACTGGCCATTGATAAGAGTGGTAACGTGATTACTGGCCATTGATAAGAGTGGTAACGTGATTACTGGCCATTGATAAGAGTGGTAACGTATGGGGCTAGGCACAAGGATTACAGCTCTCAATGGGACTGGCTAGAAAGATAGGACAGTATGGTTATGAAGAGCATTAGGCTGAAAGGTTCGTCCAGAAGGACAGGCATGCACATGGGAAAAACTTGTCAAGGTAAAATGGAGCTAACTCAATGGCTTTGCAATTATGCTGTTTGGCTCTGTAGAAGAACTCCACCCTCAGAGTAAATGGTGGAAAGCAACCAAGAGTCTTAGGGAGCAATTCTAGATAACAGCATCCATGGTGTGTTCTCCTTAGGGAGGGATGAGAGGACTGAAGCTGTTTCACTCAGCACTGGGTGGGGAAGAAAACAGACTGCTGCATGATATCTCTGTGTGATGGAACAGCTTTTACACTAACAGGTTGAGGGACCAGGCTTAGAATTACCAAATGTGGAAATATAAGGCAACACTACACAACTTAAATTACTTTATCTTATCCAATATATGGAATATATGCCTATATGGAAATATATAATCTAAGAATAGTACCTGCAGTCGCTAACATAGATCTCTGTATAGGTCATGTGTTTGTGCAGATGTAAGACAAATGCATGGACAGCATTGTGTGTTGCCACATGTATATAAAACTATTAAATGGGTATTTGATATAAAAGAAATATGAATATGGAAAACAGAATTACTTCTCTATGAAATACTACAATGAAAAATAAGAAATGAGTTGAAAACCATTTGGTGGAAATACGGAAAAAAGTTACAAATAACTACTACACTGGAAGATGATCTTGAAAACAGTGGGTATATGGACCCCAGGATTCTGATCAATTAATATATACAGATCTTATTTTAAAATTAAAGGACAATATCAAAAGATGATAAACATTTGACTTGATAACTGAGGCAAAACCAGACAGGGTGGTGAGTAACAAGTTATAAGCAGAGCATATAAGGCTAGAAAAGATCTGAAATCACATTGTAATGTAACATTTAAAGCATCTCGGACTAGCAAATTAAAAAGGGATATACTTGTTGGACTAGCAAATTAAAAAGGGGTACACTTGTTGGACTAGAAAATTAAAAAGGGATATACTTGTTGAAGAATGTAAAGAGATTTTACTTGTCCCTTGATAAGTAACTAAATTAAGAATGTTTTGAACTTTGCATGGAAATGTTTGTACAGATATTTATATACTTCATTAAAACTTGAATGACTGCTCCCAGTATAAGGGGTGATTGTTGTTGTTACTGCTTACAGAGGAATACTTCAGAACATGTTTGGGAGTGTTCTGGGTTGTCTCAATATACGTTAAGAGCTCATTAATATGTATAAAGATCACGTTCAGTGTAATAAAAGTATGTTAACAAAAAACTTTACCATTTAACCAATAGCAAATTTGTGTCTGTGATCACTAAGTTATCATAAAACACGTTGTATAAGCCTTTCACTTGATTTTTTGTCATATATTTTGTAAGCTACATAAACTTAATTTAGAGATTTTTTTTTATCGAGGTGGTGTAAAATGACATTTGCTAAAGAGATGAAAGCATTGTTTTTTATTTTAATAGTACCCAAGAAAGCTGTAACAAGAATGTGGACATCAAAAATTAAAAAAAAAAAAAAAAAGTTACAAAGTGAGGTAAAATGGTCATGGAGGTTAAATATATGGTCTTTACAGGACTCAATAATGAATAATGGTCTTGAGCAAAATCCTGCACAAATCATTTACTAACTCATTAGCCTCAGTGACATGCAATATCTCAAAGAAATGTTAAATTATTGATGCCATACTGGAAGTTTGATGTTCATTTAAATGAAAAGAAAATGTGAAGTTGCTAAACATATACATGATCTCTTTGAATAAATAGTCTTTATGGATCTGTGTGTACGTGTTTTTTTTTGTCTTTTTAAGGGGCAATATGTATTCATTGAATAGATGGGGAGAAATGATAAAATGTTTTTGAACTTCTTAACAATACAGAGAGGACTGAACAGACAAGTTTGTGAACATGTAAGCACTTACTGTCAATTAAATGTTATTAGTGCTGTGTAAGGTAAGGAGACTTTTGATTGTACCATCAATCAATATAAAAAGATTACGTGCATCATGCACGAGAATCACAGTTTGTATATTACTTGGAAATAGCACATTTATTTCTGTTTCAATAAAAATTGCTCCTTGTTATTCAAAAAATGACTTGAGGGACCATTTGTGTAGCATCAAGACAAAATGGCTGAGCCTTTCCTACTGCTACTAGAAAATGACTGTATGACAATAGCCTATTCTAAAAACATCACTGCATCTCATCAAAAGGGGCAGGAGTAGGTTTTACCCTGCTTTGGGCATACCAAACTACTGCCATGTTGTCACAATGGATGGCTATCCTATCATTAGCAACTGAGTCCTTGAAAGCTTGAAATGCTGCCCTATTTTCCATATTATTAATGTGTGTGTGACCAGACACCTTGACCAGTCTGCATTTTAAGATGTACCCCCATCACAGGGAAAAAGCATGTGTGATGGGTGCCATTAGTCAAGGAGGAATCTGAAACATATTGCTTTATATTAGAATGGGCAGGTACATCTACCAATGCAGACTCTGGATGGCTTGATTTGCTGTCTCGAACTCTAGATCTGGGATTTATGACCATTAAAACTGCAATGCACACTTCAAGATCCTCATGTAGTACTTGTTGAGCTCTGACACTGGGATTGCGAGTACCATCAGTCCCCTAAAGTCCTGAAGAAAACATGGGTCATGGCAAACTGCAACTCACTCAGCTGTGAAATGAGGCACCAGAGAGATGAGCCCTGCTCTTAACTGTGTTCGTATAGTCATCTATGAATGTGAGTGCTTGAGGCACAGCCAAATGAAAATTTAGATTCTACTGTGATCTCCAAGGAGTAAAAAGCAGACTTACCAAAGACTCCTGAGCAAAGACTAGGCAGTTAAGGCTAGAGAAGCCAGGAGCCACTCATCCAAGTAGGGAAAATCTTTTGCCCTTGCAGCCTCTGGTTCGCTGCAACTACATTAGGAGAACATCATGAAAGCTATGTGAGAAAAAATGAAAAGACTCAAATTTACAGTGATAGCCTCCTGCCCTGAAGGGAAGACATCTCTGGACTGGCTATTTTTATTTGGAATCTCCTTCAGACAAGCAGGAAATGCTAGTCTTCACCATGTCCATCTGAATGTTTCTCTGAGGGGTAAAGTTATTTAGGTTTTTTAAGTCAACAAAGGGCCAAAGGTCCTCTCTTTTCTTTGGTACTAAAAAGAACCTGGCATTATACACTAATCCTGTCTATTCTGCTTGGGCAGTGGATGGCTCTTTTCCTAGATGGTTTATTCTCTTTTTTCTAACAGCAACTTTCTGAAGGGTGTGACTTCAGGAAGGGATCAATATAGGGACTAAGGAGATGGAATGAGACTGTACACCCCACTGCATATTATTATTACCCATCTCCTACATGACACACAAATATGCAGGAAAGTGGTAAGACAGATGCCCCGACCTCCTAAAATGCAGGTTTGTCAGGCAAGATTTTTGAGGATTCTGCACACTTAAACATGGACAAAGACTACCCGTGTATTGCTTTGCACCCTTTCCTGTGGGGGACAACTCTTCTGAAACAGATTAGTTTTGGTTTCTACCAGATTGCCACTGGGGATCATGGATAAACAATAAGTGATGTTGACTTCCTGTTGTCCTTGAAAAGGGGAATTAGCTGTCGGTGTAAAATATCAAATCATCCATGAGTATTTTATTCCATTCTCCATGTTCTAATGGTGAGTGCTAACATTAGGGTCAAAGAGAATGGGGCAACTTAAAGGACACGTATCAGCACTATTTTGGCATCCTTTGTTAGCCAGAGCCAGATGTGTTGGTATACTGCAGTTCCAAAGCCTGCAGCTTAAGTCAAATATTTACCAGTTACAGGCTAGTCTCATAATGAGGTTTTATGACTCAGCCTCCAATTCAGACTGCAGATTTAGTTTTAGAGGTCCATCAGGTAGTTTGTCCAGCAACAAGTGCATTTCATAGAGCAGATCACTCTGAAAGTCTGTCAGGAATGCCAGTAGTTTATGGTCCTCATGGAAAAAGTACAGAGTGCATAAATTCACTTCCCATGGTGGTACACAAGCCTAGATTCTTAACTAGGGTGATGAAATGCAGGGGTTTTAAGGTTGTAGCCTTTTAAATACAGCTGCTGAAACTGCAGAATCAGGTGTGGGAATCATTGAGCAGCAGTTGCAATTCTTGTGGGCTTAGAGATTCCTGTCTGGGTTGTTCAGTACTGGAGAAACAGTATCAGGGTTTCCCTGTGCCATATTATTGGCTATTTTCAACAGCAGCACCAATGAAGGCACCACTTAAGAAGACTGGTAGTAAAACTGAAAGGCATCCTGCAATGCCATCTACTGGGAGGATACTGAGTCTGTAAGCCAACCCAATGCTTTATCATTTTTACGATTTCCCCAAACACAGTGTCTTCTGGAAAAGATGCAGGGGATCTGCATCCTGCTCAGTTTTGAAATTCCAAGGAACAGACTTGGAAGGCATGCTTATATGCTTCTTCTTGTGATTGCACTTTCTAGTCATCTACGGGGTGACAAGTCTGAGAATAAAGAAGAACACTTGCATGATGATAATATACTAGAATACTGCATTGGCCATTGGGCCACCACACACCATCCTGCTGCACAGAACAGTGAGACTCCCATAGGCTCAGAAGGAATCTGATATGCTGCCTGCAATGGTACCAACATCTGAGTGGGAGCAGATGTCAAAAATGGTTAATGCATGGGGTGTATCAATGTAAGCACAAACGTCATACTTTGTGCCAATGGCAGTGATGTTAATTAAAAAGTCAGCCCTACTGGTAATAGCATTAAACTTAACCACTGTGGGTCAGTCCTCAAGTCCTCATTGTTCATGCCGATAGTCTTATTGATACTGGTAAAGCTAATACAAGGACACTGACAAGAGACATCTCTGTTGACAGCTGTACTGTCAATGTCAAAAACTGTGTTTCCAAGATTGGGCTGTGGTTAATCTTGATAGGTCTTTATACAGCAGCATCAACATCATACAGTTCAATGTCAGGAACCTTAATACATTTGCTAATACCATAGGCATTGGTAAGAAAATTTTTAAAAACTACAGGAAGGAGAAAAGATACAGAAGACCTCTATCAACTAAGGAAGCTGTTTGGTATGGGCACCTACTTTTGAGCTTGAAGAGTGACACTGACAAGTAGTAGCCAAATTTGGGCAGTGGTAAGGGAAGATCTTGAATGTTAGTCTGGAACATAACATCTTAGTGACTGCTCTACAAGAAAACTTCTCATCAACTTGTAAAATCACTTTAGGAACCACTTTTGTCATTCTATTTTTGTGTCAATGACCTGTAGAAGAATGCCTTGGTTTATCCTTGTGTGGTTTGATCTTGGGTATCTGAAGTAAAAACAGATTGGGAGGACTGAAAGGAAATGTATGAAGCTGTAAATTCCAAGACAGAGAATGAGTCCTTAGATTCTTTTTTTACTCAGATAATTTTTATTTGAATATGAAACAAACAATAAATGAATACTTATTACAATATACAATCATATTACGCAATAAATTAACTATATACAAATTTATATTCAGCCTGACATGTAAAATGAATGATAACAAGTTATACAGAAGTAGTTAAATTTAACTTAAGAAGTAATTGTTTCAAGAGGAGGTTAGATCCATTTGTAAAGTGTCAATCAATGTCAAAACTTTTTCCCAAGGATTATTAGTTAATGGCATGGGAAACATTCTTAATTCTTTGGTTTTAACTTCCATTAAGGCTGTCTTCTTCAATAAACACAGAAAATCTTCTCTGCTAGGTACTGTGGTAGAATTCCATCTCTTTGTTATACATTTACTAGCTATAGCTAGTATTGTCCAAAGTACATAGAGGTTAGTTTTATTTAAAAAAAAACCTTCAGTCATATTCAGTAATATTAAAGCTTTGGTCATGACAACATTATCTGTATAAATAGCCTGCATAAAATTATTAATATTTTCCCAAAAGGGTTTAATTTTTATACATTTGTAGAAAATGTGAGACCAATCAGCTTTATCGATCTGTTGACATCTCCAGCATAACCCATTATTAGAAGGATTGATTTTTGAAACTTTATCAGGAGTTAAGAAGGATCTATGGAGGAATTTCCAGCTAAATATTCTCCAAAAATGAGAACAAGAGGTCAATTTTACTGAGAGTAGTATGTTTGATTTATTTTTTGGGGCTAACTGAATCGAGTATCCTTTAGTAATAAACTGCCAATATGCTGGTTTGAGTAATGTTTTATAGTTTTTTTTATTAGATTATATAAGTATGAAGTTCCATTTTTCATATTCTCAGTATTATATATAATTTCAAACAGTCTGATTATAAATTTGGGTGGAGTTGAGAAAGAAGAATTATTTATTATCCTACATAGATCCTTGGAGTATGTCAATATATTCTGAAGTATTAACCATTCATGAGAATTTAATTTATAAGTTGACATTATATATTGTACATCAAAAACTTGTTGATTTTTTTATACAATGCAGCCAACAAATTAGTTTTTTCTGTTCCCAACAGATGAATATGTCCCTATGAATTATTTGGAAAGTTTTTAGTAATGCTGAAGGTAATTAATGTTGTGAACCAAAGCTTTAAATCCATATTCATATTTATAAAGTGATCAAATAAATGATTTATTAAATTTAATCAAGTTAGTTTACTGCAATGGTGGTGCTGCGGTAGAGTTGTCGCCTCACAGTAAGACGTTGTCCTGTTCGATTCTCAGCTAAAGCGTCTTCTATGTGGAGACATGCGTGAATGGGCGTACCTTCGTTGAAGGTTGTACATCAGGGTGGCAACTTGGTACGTAAAAATCTACTGCCAAACATTAGCGGACCGGAGTTCCGCTGTGGCGACGCCTAACCGGGAAAAGCCGAAAGATACAACAGTTTAGTTATATTATATTGTAAATTTAAACTCAATGAGTACCATAATATATTATCCTTATCTATAGTAATAGTATTTTAAGTAATTTGTTTTCATTTATTATTATAGTTATATGTAACAATTTCCAGTTGGATGTATAACTAGGCTTGATCCATTCAATCACAGTTTTAACTAGAGTAGCTCTTGTATAGGATTCAATGGCTGGAAAATTTATTCCTCCTAGATCCCATTGTCTGATATGGTGGGTATAAGCAATTTTGTTTCTTTTAGGATACCATAAGAATCTTAGTAGTACTGATCTTATTTTCTTAAGATAGGTTTTCTCAGGGATTAACAAAGTAGCTTGCACTACATACAAAATTTTAGGAAGAAGAACCATTTTAATCAGCTGTAGTCTATCTTCAGAAACTATGAATAAGTTATATTTGTACACTAGAGAATCTATTGTATCCATGACCCTTCTATAATTAATATTCAATATATCTTGTATATTCTCACACAGGTCTATCCCCAGGTATTTTATTGTTGTGACTTGTTCTCCTGTGATATGGTTCTTGTCTATCTGTATGTCATTCTTTTTATTTAATAATAAAAATTTAGATTTTTGGTTATTAAAACAAAGTCCTGAGATCTTATGAAATGTCTCTGTCAGACTATCTAGTTCATCTAAAGCTTCTTTTGAATTCAATAGTGTAAGTAGTACATTGTCAGTGAAGAGCATGATCTTAGAATTACATTTATACCTTTTATCTTTGGATTAGTTCATATTAATATAGCCAATAACTCTATAGCCAATGCAAATAAAATGGGTGACATAGGGCATCCCTGTTTAGTACCTCTCATAATTTGTATAGCCTCTGAAGTAAAGGGTCCTATTTTAACATAAGCTAAGTTGTTTTCATAAACTTTTTTAATAAATGTAATAAAGGGGAGAGGAAAAGCATATGCTTCTAGAATTGTAATTAAATAATCCCAATTTAAGGAATCAAATGCTTTTTCAATATCCAGTCTGATTATCAAGGCTACTAGATTTTCTTTATTTAGATAATCAATTAATGTCAATATTCTTTTAATGTTGTCGTGTGTGTCTATTTTGAATAAAACCAGTTTGATCGTTGTTGATTATTTCATACATTTGATTTTTTTATTCTATTTACCAGTACAGACATAAATATTTTATAATCATTATTTAATAATGAAATTGGCCAATATAAACTACAATGGCTAGCATCCTTATTTTCTTTTAAAATGGGTGTGATTAAAGAGTGTCTCCATGAAGGTGGAATTATTACATGGGTTTGAATTTCAATTAGTGTTTAATGTAACAATGAGATTATATTTTTGAGAAATAATTTGTAAATTTCTGTGATTAAACTATCCATTCCAAGAGATTTATCAGTTTTACTTTCTTTGATTTTATCAGTAAATTCTTTGTGTCTAATGGGTTTTTGTAAATTCCTTTGTAAGCTTTCAGGGATTGATTTAATATTAGAGATCATATTTTCTAAACTGAAATAATCTGTTGTAGTATTCTTACTTTTATAATGATTTCTGTAATGACACTTGAAAGTATCTAGTATATCTCCTATTTCCGAAATTTTCTAACCTTTTTCTTCATGTAGGATATTAACAATAGAATTAGCTTTAGATTGCATTTTAACATTAACAGATAAATCATGTAAGTGTTTTGGAGAAGTAGCATAAGAATTTATTTTTAACCTCTCCATGGCTAAATTAGTTTTATGATTTAATATTTCGTTATATCTTTTATTTAAGTCTTCTATTGTCTTCTTGTTCTCAATTGAATTAAAAGACTTTTTGGATCTACATAATGCAAGTTTTCTTTGTAGTTCTTGTAGTTCTGATTCCCATTCCTTAAGTCTATTTTTATACCAACCAATCACTTTTCCATAAATATAAGCTTTTAATTGTAATTTACATCTAAAAAGAAATTAAGTTCATTCACTAACCATTGCTTAATTGTTTTGATTTTTGTAATGTACGAGGGAATTCTAGAAATGAGAGTTAGTGATTTAAAATCTATTTGCATTTTTAGGACTAGTGAATTGTGATCTGATAGAGGACATGGGATTATTCAGAAAGAAGTAATTTTTGTTTGAAGATCTTGAGAAATGTATAGTTTATCTAGTCTGGTATGAGTACAAACTCTATAATCTTGGTGGGAAAATAACAATGAGTTGCTATCTATAGCATTAAAGGTATCTTTCAATTTTAAAGACTCTGTCCATCTTTTTAAAAGTTTCTCAGTAGCTGTTAAACATGGAGATTTATTAGTAGTTTCAGAAGTATCAGTAATACAATTAAAATCCCCCCTATTATTAGATTACCTTTAGATATATTTATAATTTGATCTAGATTTTTTAACTGTTCCCATCCCAATACCAGGAAATCAGTATATGTTTACTAGTGTCCACAATCTATTATTAAACTTCAAGATAACTATAGCTATAAGACCATCATTATTTACATATTTCTGTATTATTTCATGGTTTAAGGAATTCTTTCTCCATAAAATTATTACTCACCTCTTCTTAAATTTAAATTTGGAGCATGCTAAGCTCATATAATCACTTGGGTTCCATATAAAATTATTATTGTTTTTGAAGTCCCCCCTTAACAGATTTATGTGAGCTCTATTTAACTTTAGATATCTTAATAAGTTAGATCATTTACTTGGACTATTTAGGCCATTAATGTTTAAAGATAATAAAGAAAAGTCCATATCAAATTATTTTGAAGAAGTGCTTGAAGAGCCATTGTAATTACCTGGAACCATTCCCTCCTCTAATATTAAAATATTATTAATTTGTAAACATTCATCTATCCGAGTGAAGCATGTTATCACTAAAGTAATCAACAAGTATAAGTCAGGCTTGGTGAAGCTAATTAATGTCCTAAAAACTAAAGTAAATACTAAAATTAAACTAGATTGATCATTAATCCCTACCCACCATGGAAATAAATACATTCTTAATCCAACAGATAGGTACATCTGATGAACTATCACTCTAACTTCCTTTTTCCATTTACTTTAGCTCCATATATACACTTTTAAATATTAAAGGAGTCTATTAAAACTACTATTATTGTGATTTTAAAACATTTAGTTGCAGAAGGAATTATTTATATAAATGAACAACTATATCATTACCATATATACATATAAACATATGTAATTCTATTGTACTGATCATTAAACTTATTCAATTTGTTTGTATCAACATATCTTCCCATACTGGATATAATAATCACTTGTATGAAACAGAGAAGTTATTTAAAGCCTTAATCACAGAGGCTTGCAACAAATAACATAAATTTGTGATGATTATCACTTCCCGTAATAGACAAGCATACATTTTCAGATACTGTTCATTAAAGCTAAAAGAGACTGTCTAAATTATTTCATAACATAAATATAACCATTAATCTTATTATACTTTACTAGGCATTTATAGTTATGTTATAGAAAGGTTTTCAAAAGAAGTTATGTAGTTATATTTACAAAGTGATGTAAAGCATAACACTTCGGTATATAAGACTATCAGATGTTTACAGTATTCTAGATGCTTAGTTTACTTTAATGGTATATTTTGTTAAAAGATGCTTCAAACATCAAACTGTTTTAGCTTTATATTCCCATTTATGAGATATAACTAATTAAAAGATTTCTAATCTGTTTCCACGAGTAAGATATTTTTGTGCTTCTATAAGCCATGAGTAAGCCAGTAGCCAATCAACTCTTTTCCTACTCATTGCTATAACAGCATTAAACAACTGAACAGCTATAAAGAAAGCTGATAACTGGTTGTATAGCTCATGCAACCTGCAGTCTTTGAAATCTTCAATTTAAATTCACGAGCTCTCATTTCCCCACTCAAACACTTCACTGTGTCTAAACGGCCCATTATACCATTTTTCCCCTTTCCTTCCCCTACACAGTAAGCTTAAGACATTCATTTTTGAAGAGCCACTGTGCTAGTTTCCATAAACCGCAGAACAAGTTAACATCCCTTCTCCAATCCAAGACACAAACAGTCCTGCAATTTAAACAAGCAAGCCATGACATATTCTAAAGCATAACATTAAAGTATCATTATTTCCGTTTGCCTATTACATCTCATGTCATTCCATAACAGCGCTGGAATTCTGTCGTTCATCTACATCTCTCCCACCCAAAGCAGTCGACATCTCTCGTCACATCATAGTACAATGTAAATTACACATTTACTGCATTCTGCACTAACCTATATATCGTCTCCTCCGGCCAAATCTGATAACACCTTGCAAAAACCTTTCAACATCATCAGTGCCATGTATAAAGCTCATTAATTTCCTTTGCAGTTGCACAGGCTGCAATATCTGACAGCTATACTATATTCAGGAAGCATGTTAATGATACATACAGACAAAAAGCACATCAGTTTCCCCCAGCTGATAACTCTCCATATTTGATAAAACGATCACATGACCTCATTTAGATCAGATAAGTAGTAGCCCATACAAAGGAAACTCTTTTTTTTTTGTGCAATGGGGAAGACTGCCACCAACTGTTTCTAGCCATCATACCACAGACTTTGTGACAGCTTCTTCTAATTGATCACTTTTTATATTGGCATGCAACTATATTCTAATAAATAATACAAACATCTGAGCATGCTTGTGTTCACTGTAGTACAGTGATCATGGCACCTCTGGGAACAGCTGCACAAATGGTCTACTACAGTTTTATTTGGCATTGTGGTAGATGGTACAATAGTATACTGATTATGTACCCTGAAAACGTAATGCAATCAGTTAAAAGATTGTATTCCTGGTTACTGTCATAATTAAACATATGTTTGGACAGCTCCTAACGGTAACCAAAACAAGCATCCAGACTACATTCTAAACAAAGTTTTACTGTAATATGACTGAGATTCAAAACGAGCTCCCTTCCAAACAACTTAATTCACACCAGTGACGAACAAATCCAACACACGTTACTTCAATATTAACTGTCACTCCCCAGTTGCGTTCCTTAACTTAAAATAGAAATCATTCCAATTACCAGACAATCTTCAGAAATACAGTCTAAAAAACACTGGGATGCCACTATACTGTTCAATTTCATCTAGCAACTAGGGTTCAGTTCATGCAAAAGGAAATGTCAATAAGCAATTTAATAAAATAAAAAAAAAAATTAACTAAATAAATAAGCATGGGACCAACAAACTGAGTAATACAGGGTTATAAAACAGAACTCTAACTTTGATATTACTGGATTGTATGAGTAAATATATCAAATACTTAATTTTTAACACATACTTAGAAGCAGGAAAGAGAGAAAAAATAAAATAAAAAAAAAACATAAGAGACATGAGGCAAAAGGGAAAGGGAAGGAAATGTTAGAAAGAAATGATTTATAACTAATATATATGTAAATTAGTAAATCATGTGTGAAGAGATATAGGAAACATACCTTTTCCTGTATATATATATATATATATATATATATATATATATATATATATATATATATATATATATATAGTATACATATATGCATGAGATTAGAAGATTTGATACATATTAAAGCCACTTAAAAAAGTTTTTAATAATTAGGTTGCAGGTGATACTTTGAGAGATTTTACAGATGTTGGTACTTTAGATTCATTTCTCTGCTTCTTTTTAACATCAGTCCAGCCATTTTTATCAGTGGCTCTCTTCAAGGACGGGGATGCCCATTCCATATCTTCTGAGACAGTTATGATGTTATTGTTGTTAATGAATTATACAGCTTCTTCCAGAGTGTTGAGGGTTCTCATCTCACATAGTTACAGTATCTTTATTTTTGCAGGTAAGGCTATTTGAGCTTTAATATTGTTCTGTTTAAGAGTTTTTATTACTGGTCATACCTTTTTTCTCTCTTCCAGCACTTTAGTGGAGTAGTCATTATCAAATCTTATTAGATTCTGATTATATTTAATAGGACTTTTCCTCCACGCTGTTTTTAACACCAGTTCTTTGTCCATGACAGATAAAACATTTATTATAATTGATCTTGGTGGCATAGAAGATGATGATGAGGTTGCTGCTGAAGTTTTATTTCCCAAAGCACAATGTGCCCTTTCTATACCAAATGAAAAGCCTTCTTTAAGATTCAGAATCTCTGGAATCCAAGAATTTAAGAAGGATATAATGTCCACTCCTTCTGTTTTCAAAGGTAAACCAAAAATCCTGATATTTGACCTTCTTTCCCTATTTTCTAGGTCATCTACTTTATTGGAGAGCCAGGTATTTTGCTTCAGGAGAAACTCTGTGTTTACTCTTCCCTAAGCCTTCCCTCAATGACAGACATTTTCATTGATAATTATTGTAATGTGGTAGTCACCAGTTGTAGTTCCTTTTTTAGTGTCAAGTCAGCATGAGAATTCTTCAGGTTACTCATCTCTCCAATTACTGTACACAGACTCCTGAATAATTTGACAGGAAATTTATTGTAAAATTCCACCAAAACTTGTATTTAGTTACTTTAGACTATTAACTAATTATTTTAAGTATTTTTGTTAGAAATAAATAATATAATTTCCTGGTTTTAATACTAGTTTATGGAGCTCCAAAAATGCTGCCTTCAGTTAGCCATTCAGGCTCCATGAGTCCTTAAATTCTGATGAATCTTGAAGCTTCTGGCTCCAAATAAGAACTACAGGGCTTGGCTGAAAGTGTATTTTTACACATATACCTTTTAAGCTTTGTCTTATCATCCCTAAAATTATTATAAATAAATCATTGATAAAATTTCACAATTAAAATGTGTTGTTTCCAAAAAAAAAAAAAAATTTTTTATTTTGTGTCCAATCATTTTATTCTATTCTTGCATTTTTAAAATTTCTTGCTCCAAATTGATGATAAAGATAAAAAGAAAAAAAAAAACAAAAAATCTCAAAAAATATCAAATAAGAAGCACCACCATCATGAAAGAGAAAGAAAGAATGGGAATGAGCGCAAGCAGGAAAACAATGTCTGGGAAGGATTCTGTAGCTGCTCATCAAAAAAGCAGTTGAAGTTTCAGCATTGGTTCAAGATGGCTTCTTGACATTTAGAGGAAACAATAAATCAAATGTACTCAGAAGTGACTACAATAAAGGAAACGCTGAAGAAATATAGCAACTAAATAACAGAAGTAGAAGAAAAAAACAGTAGTTGTAGCTGTTCATATGAACTAATAAAGACACAAAAATCAGTGGTTGAAATAAAGAAAAAATCTGGCTAAGTATGAGGCTTCTCAATAAGAGCTGTTTCAAAAAATAAAGTTAGAAGACAGGGTGTGCAGAGGAAACCTAGAAACCTAAGATTTTCTACTGTACCAGGGAAATTGGAAGAAACAGACTGTATAATTTTATGAAAGCACAAATAAGAAACTGGATTTATGTTCCACAGCAAGAACTGTTAACTGAAAGTGCACACTGAGTGTATGTTCCAAATGTGGCCATGAGAAAGCAGCCAGGACCTAAATTAGTACAGATGCAATCATACCAGCAGAAAGAGTTGATTCTGACAAAACTGTGGCAGAAGGGCAAAGAGTTAAAAATTGTAAGCAGCAGAGTGTTTGAAGAAAAAGATAATTCTCTGCATACCAGGCAGAAGAGAAGCTATTTTGATCCCACAGTCAGGGAACATCAAGACACAAGTGTGAGATTCATGCTACTGTGTCCATCTGTCTTCAGAGTATTGTTTCCCCCTAGCCTGTTCTGCAATAAAAAGTGACTTTTATACTCCAGGAAATAAAAAACAAGTGTATTCATTAAAAAGAGAGCCAGCAAGCAGAAGGGGAATCTGCTTCTCATTCTTCTGACAGTAAGGTTCACAGACAGACATTGCCAGTGAAACCTTTTCCAATGTCCCAAAGGAAAATGCTTGAGAGACAGAAAAAAAGCACAGGTTCAAATGGAGATGAGAAGAAACAACTGTATAAAAGATCAGCCTGCCAAACATTAGTGTGTGCATATAAGACAAAAGTTGGAAACACACTTTCAAAAAAATGATATAACAGGTGAGAACAATAGCTTTTTATCATGACAGCTACTCCATTCATATTATCTTGGAATGTAAATTGCTTTACAGGTATAGACAAAAAGGAAACTGTACTAAAATATATTAAAAAATGCAGAGTGCCAATAGTAATGCTACAGGAGACACATTTGGAAAGAAATGAGCATATGAATCTGACAAAGTATTTCAGAATGAATATTCAAAAGAATATCAAGAACAAAGGAAAAGCACAGTAATTATATTAATTACTAAAGGAGCTGCACTAGTGATAGAAAAAGAAAACAAACACAATAATGGTAGATTTGTGGTAGTAAGTGACTATTAGCAAGGGAAGATGATTACTCTGATGTATATTGATATTCCACCAAAAATTGCTATTATGGAACTTAAGACAATTTTGGTGAAATAATCAGCTTTCAGTAGGGAACATTACTTATAGTCGGGGAGTGGAACTTCTAACTGCAATGCTTAGGATGTATCAGGGGGACCTACAAGAGAAAATACAACAACAGAGGTTAAATTTGTGAAGAAATGTATGTAAACACTTGGTGTTGGAGATGAAAATTCAGTGGTAGGAACTCAAACAGAATGTACATATTATTCTCCAAGGTACAATAACTGAGCTGGACTGGATAGAAATTACATTTCATAGGAATATTTGTATTTCAATGAAAGCTATGACATATATCCAATAAATTTTTCAGATAATACACCAATAAAAACTGAAATAAAATGCATTGTAGTGAAGTGAAAACAAGATACTGGTGCTTTCACACCTACATGTTAAAAGGAGAGGAACATAAGGAATGGGTAGTTGAAATTATTCTGTATTAGGAAACATAGAAATTTATAGCTAGTGAGTGGGATAAAATAAAAATGGAGTTTAAAAACAGGGTTGAAATAAAGAGAGTAGATACGGTTAAGAAGTAATAGAAATTACTTAGAAGGGCTGATAAAAGTTAAACTATTGCAGAATAAGGGGAATCTCACAGAACAAGAAAAGGTGCAAATGTAGAGTGCTAAAGAGAAATTAAGGGAATATCTGGATAAGTCACCCACATTTAGAAAGATTCTTGTTAAGCAACTATTTTTTGACAATAACTTTAGAGTTCAAAAACTTTTAGCACAATGACTTTGGCAGCAAAAAGTTAAAAAGATTATTGCCAAACTTAGAGCCTCTAACAAGAAAAATAACAAGAGATCCTGTTAGATATTTTGGAAATTTCATGAAAATTTGTATAAAGCGTGGAAATGTAGACATGAAGAAAGAGAACAAACAGAAATAATTATGGAAAGCTTAACTATGCCAAGGTTAGCGGCAGATGAAGCTCAATAAATAACAGTTAAGATAGGAGGGGATGAGATAAAAATTGTGATGTGTAATCAATTGTTTGGAAAGTCTCCAGTAGCAGATGGTATTCTTGTGGAAATTTGGCTTGAAAGCTTTGTGTCTTTAATAAATAATTTTACTTAGACAGTTAGAACTGTGGCTTTTGTAGTTTTTTTGTTTCTGTCTTGGATTGCTGTTTGGGTTGATTTAGCTGCCTTATTACCTTTTTCTCGTGTGAAGTTTAGAAGTTTGCAGGAAAGAAAGTGATAAAGATCTGGAAGATATTGTTTAAAAGTATTTTTACAAGGAGGGGAAGCACCAATATCTTGGAAAAAAGCTGTGACCCATCAGACCAAACGTCTTACAGACCCATTTTAATTTTAAACCATGTATATAAAATGTTTAGGTACACAGCAGCTTTGCCATTCTTTAAGCTAATATCAAAATCCACAAATATGGATCAATGTGGTTCTTTGAATGGGAGACAAATATTTGACAACATTAATGGAACAATGATGATCCACAGGGAAGTAGAAAGTAAGAAAATACCACCTCTATTGATGGCTCTTGACATAGAGATATCATTCAACAGATTAAGATAGGATTTTATGAATAAGACAATGGAAGCATTTGCATTCCTGATATAATTCTTCTTCTTCTTCTTCTTCTTTCGGCTTTTCCCGGTTAGGGGTCACCACAGCAGATCACCTGTCTGCTCATGATTGGCAGTGGAGTTTTTACGGTGTCGAGTTGCCAGCCCGGCGCCCAACCTTCCACAAAAGGCACACACATACATGCATTCACACCTAGGGCCAATTTAGTGTCTCCAATCCATCTACAGCATGTCTTTGGGATGTGGGAGGAAACCGGAGCATCTGGAGGAAACCCACGCGACCACAGGAAGGACATGCAGAAGGCACCCCAGTTGAGGATCTAACCGGAGAACCTCTTGCTGTGAGACAACAATGCTAACTGCTGCACCACCATGGTTGCCCGCATTCCTGATATAATAATATGGTTAATTAGGAAGACATATGAAGGATTGAAGGTAAGAAATGGAGTGGGAGGGTTCCTCTCCGTTAAACTGCATTTGAACAGAGGAACCAGGCAGACGTGTCCTCTTTCCCCTTTATTTACTTTATATTTAGAACCACTGGCAAGGAAAATAAGGGACTCAGAACTATAAATGATATAAATGGTATAGTGTGGTATGGTATGGTAATCAAGAAAAGGTGGCTTTTATTGCAGATGGTATTATTTTGTATCTGATAAATCCAGAAAAAAACATATCAGTGTTGTGAAATATTTTCAGTTTCAAGTCTTTTCAGGATATAATGATGATAAAACAACAGCTAATGCTATAAATTATGTACCCTTACACGGATTGACTCAGTAATACCCATATTTACAGAGACACAACAAAATGAAGTATTTTGCAATATGAATTAAAAAGGCCTCTGTTACGGTAGCTAAGGATATGTAAGAGACTAAACAAAAGATAATACAAAAACTAAAAAACATTAAGCTCTTGCATATGAATATGGACAGTAAGATACAAGCAGTGAAAATGTTTATAGTCATTTTATATACGGGTCAAGCATATTTTTATCAACTAGAGAAGTTTTGGACAACCACTACCAAAGAGTTGAAGGAATTTACCTAGGAGGGAAAAAGGGAAGCGTTAAGTCAGATAAGTTCATTGTTCCAATAAAACAAAGTGATTTAGGATTACTTGACTTTATTTTTAGAGCTATACAGTTAAGGCTCACATACATATCACAAGCAGAAAGTTGGGATTTCAAGAAACAAAGAGAGAGCAGGATTTTGATTGAAGATCCTTAAGATGAACAACCATCATCATGCAGCATGTTCTATTCATAAAGTAGCAGAAAATATTGCAAGAACCGACAACATGAGAATGGAGAAAGCAGATTTTGCCAACAGGCATGACTGCAAGTAGGGTACAGAAAATGGGCAAGATGGGTCTGGCATTTACTGGAGAAAACTGGCAAAGGAACCAAGGTATTGGGAACAAATAAGTTGTGAGGGAAAGGTAACAGAGTGAAATAGGGCCAAGAAGATATTTGGACTACAGGCCAGACACTGCCTTCCCTACCATGGACTGAGATAAAAAATATAGGCAAAGAGAAAGGAAAATCTAAAGTGAAAGACCTGCTCTGGTGATTTTTTCAGTTAAATCTAGAACAGAAGCTACTGGTAGAAGAGAGGTGATTAGTACATAATATAAAATATTGCGTGATAACTATAGTAATCAATCAGAGGAAGTTAGAAGGGATTGGTAAGAGTGGCTAGAAAAGCAATTTACGAGAGAACAATGGGAGGACATTTGTCTAATTCTCCAGTATGCAACAAAGTCCAGAAAGTTGAAAATTTTGCTTAGGTATTTTTATACCCAAACAGACTTCATATTTTTTCCTCGGATAGAGAGCAAATGTTGGAGGTGTTATGGGGAAGAAACCGGTAACTGAGATTTGATGTTCATTATACTGATGACTGCTGCAGTACCCTAGCTGTATGGATTACATCCTAACAAGGTGATAACAGCCATCCAGCTTCCAAAGATCTGGGGCACCTTCCATACATCCAAACTGGCAAGCAGTGGTGACTAAAAGGTGAGTTTAGACACAAGACCCTTCAGAGCGTTACTGCTGATGAAGAGTACACTGCTCTGAGGTTTCTGAGGATGAAAAAAGTCAGCTTGTGGTTTGCTGAGCAGATATGTTCCCTTTGGGGGAAAAAAACTTCCATTTTCTTAATTTTCGTGATGTTTTATTACTTTCTCCTTCAGGAAAGTTATTTTAAAGCTAATTTCTTCTTCAGGAAATTTATTCTAAAGCTAGGAGTATTGTGATTTAATGGATTGTCTCAAGACTGTAACGTACTTTTGAAATGAGCACTCATTTTTTCTGTCAGTTTAAAAGTGGTATAAAGTAACTGAAAATATTTTTTCCTGTGGAAAAATTGTATTTATTTTTCTTTTATGGGGCTGACATAGTGTTTTAAAGTGTTTTTTTATTGTGTTTTGCTCTGTCAAATAAGTAACTCTTTTGGAGTGGTAGTGTTTACTGGTGATTGCTGCTTGTCTTCTACAGGAAGGCACCATTTTCAGCTTGAGCAGGGACCAGACTCCCAGTCCCATAGTTGCTCCTTCTTCCAGCCACATAAAGAAAAAGTTAAGCAAACCAGCCTTTGCCAACACAGCAGGTTAGCAATTTGTCTCAGCCACAGGTGGGTGACTCTGGTCATTTATTGTACCTCAGACCACTCATCTTTTACCCCGGATATCTCTGGTGTAGCACCTACAGCTACCATGGTTAGCCATGTCCTCTGTGGCTGTTGGGGTCCCTTCAGGATCAGACAGCCAATCTTGTTGGACCTGGGAGAGGGAACAGGGAAGTTTTCCGTGTTGTGTCAGAATAATGTGCCCATCCCTGGAGAAGCATCTGCTGCCATTAGCAACAAGGCTGGCCCCATTTTTCCTGGCAAAAAGAAACAGAAAACCAAGCATGTATCTGCTCCTCCTCAATTTTCTTTGGATAACAGTAGTTTACTGGATCTAGCTCAGGGTTTAATTCAGGCAACTCATCCTTCTTGTAAAGTAGTTTCTGGTAAAAAAAGGAGAATTTCTCTCTTCCTGAAGAGATTCAGGATTATGAACTTAAACAAGAAATGCAGGGGCAGGTACAAGTTTTTTTTTCTCAGATTTCTGATTCGGACTAAGAGGAGATTTCAGTTTCTGATTCTCCCTGAGGGGGCTTTCCCTTTCTCTGAGACTACTGCTAGAACGTGTTAGTGTTTTAAGTGGGAAAACATTGAAGTTTCTTACTCCATCAGAACATACTATATATTGTTACAGAAGGATTTTGCAGAGCCTACACCCATTCCTCCTGTTTTGTCTGCTTTAGAGGATATATGTATGTTCCCCTGATAGTCAGCCAGCAGTTCCCAAAAAGGCAGATAGTGTATAAAAATATAAGTCTGAGGAACTTTATACATTCTGTTTCCAAACCTGACCCAGAAGCTACAGCTTTAGTTGGTCCCACTACTGCTAAACATTTAGTTATTTCCAATCCTTCTCTTTCTGATAGGGATGGGGAAATTACTGATAGGTATGGAAAAACAGTGTATACTTCTACAACTTTGATTTAGAGAATTTTAAACTGTCAGGGTCATAATTTAAAGTTTGTTCTGACAAACTGTGCGAGTATGATGAATGTTTTTTCTAAAGTTTATTCTTGAAAAAGAAATATCTGCTTTAAATAACTTAGTTTCTTCTACTGCACAGGTCACTACTCATAGTTTACAATGTGTTTATGACTCTGTTGACACTTCTTTCAGGAGGTTTGCATGGTTGCATTCTGAGAACATCCCAAACAATGTTGAAGATGAGATTTAAAATTCTCCCTTGAATAGACATTTAGTGTTTAGCCCCTCTGCTGCAGATGTGATCAAAAAGTGTGATGAAACAGGGAATCTCTAATGTTTTTCAGCCCTCCTTTTCCAAGTTGCCCAAGGGATGTTTTATCTCCTCAATCAATTTTGGTAAATAACAGAATAAACAGTCTCAGGAAAATTCAGAAAAACACAGACATTAAAGAAGAAATGGCAAGGGATTCAAAAAGAAGTCTTGAACCTCCCAAAACCAAGGACAGTCCTACAAGTCTGAATGACTGTTCAAAAAAACCTTGTGACTGCCTCCCACCATGGCCCCTTTTTTCTTCCAGAAAATCTGAATCTCCATTTTCTCTTTGGCAACAGAATGTTTCACTCAAATGATTGTGAAAATCATTCATAAGGGCTACAGCTGGCAGTATGAGGGAATTTCCTCCTTTCAAGAGATCATTGCTCATTGTCCAGAGCAGATTTTTTTGTTTCCATCTATTCTTCATCACATGATGTCCTAAGGAGTGACAGAACCAACTCCTCCTTCATAGGTGAGGAAGGGGTTTTATTCAATGATGTCCCTAGTTCCAACAAAAATGCTTGGAGAGCAGCTCTGTCTTTCTTTCCTAAACCTGTTTGTGATTATGATCACATTCAAAATTATATCACTTCACAACCACTTGCCTCTTCTTCCTCTTTCAAGTTTCCTGGAAACACTAGACTTAAAAGATGCATATCATCACATCCCTAGTCATCCAGACTTAAGATTGTTCATCTGTCCACAGTCTTTTTCAGAGCATTAGGAATCTCTGTCTAGGGAGAGAGAGAGACTTTTTACACTAGATGGCATTCCAGGAGAACATTCAAAAGTCTTTCTTTTCTCCTTCACACAGGATTGTGTTCCTGGGATGTCAACTAGGCAACTTAGTTCTAAGAGGTTTTTCCACAGGAAAAAATAGATCTTTACTTAGATCTATTTCTGAGGTTTCCACTCAGACTTCAGTCACTCTGAGGGAATACCTCAGGATTTTGAATCTCATGGCATCTATGATTCTCGTGATACCCCAGCAAGACTCCACATGAGATAGACACAGTGTTATCTGAAATCCCTTTTGTTCCAACACTAATAAACCTTTAACTTTTCAAATCCCAGTACTGGGGTTTGTCAGAAGAGAAATATTTTGATGGAGACAACAGATATCTTAAATCCAGATCTTCCTCTTCCCTTTTCCCTCCCTATTCCAAAGTATTCCGTTATCACAGACACATTGAGCTTTGCTTGTGGATAGGATTCAGGAGGGGTAAAAGTGCAGGGGTTGTCGAACACCAAGGACAGATGCAAGCACATAAATATCAATGTCCTGATCTATGTACTCAGCTTTCTGAATCATCTTTGGCCCCCCTGGACCTCTAGTTACATTCCTGGTTACAGATAATACGAAAGTCATGTGGTACATCATCAGTCAAAGGGGAAACAGGTTGTACCCCCTTTTGCAGACTAGCCATGTTGGGGTATAACTTCACAGCACAATCTCACTCTACTGGCATCTTACATTCCGTCAGCAAAACTGTGTGGCAGACATGCTTAGCAGGACCAGGGCCGACCCTTATGAATGGAAGCTGGACCAGGGCCAACCCTTATGAAGGGAAGCTAGATCAGGAAGTCTTCCAAGATTTGATCCATCCATAGAGAGTTCCACAAGTAGACGTCTTTGCCTCCTGTCTGAACAGTCAACTGGCAAGATTCTGTTTCAGGGCACCATACAAGAAAGCCTGGAAAACAGATGCCTTTTCTTTTCTTGGACAGGAATGTTCCAGTATGCTCTTCTGCCCTTTCCACTAATATCAAGGGCAGTTCTGAAAAATCAGAAGGAATTCCCCAAAATCATTGTGGTGACACCCTTCTTGCTCAGGCAACTGTGGTTCTTTCTTCTTTTGTAAATGTCCAGAGGCAATCATAAGCTTCCTTACAGACTGGATCTACTCACACATAAACAGGGATGCTTGATACACCCAATATCAATCACCTTCAGTTGGCTGCCTGGATGATAGGGTCTTAATTCCTTTTAGGCACCTGTTTACTGAGGACATGCAGTATGTGCTAATGGAGGCAAGAAGACCTACTACTAGAAAATAATATATTATCAAATGGAAAATATTTTTTTGTTGGTGCCAAAAACATAACTAGCACCCACTCAGGGCTAGTTGTTCTCTGGTTTTACAATATTTATGTGTGTTACTATCTTATGGCCTTTCTTATTCCTCGATCAAAGTTCATTTATCAGCTATTTCAGCATGCCTGCCCATGGTTCCTCCTATTTCAATGCAGTCTCATGTCAAAATGTTCTTGAAAGAGGTTTTACATATGAGGCATTCAAGAAAACAGACATACCCTCCTTGGAATCTTCATTTTGTGTTACAAAAGCTAACACATGCTCCAGCTGAACCAGTTAATCTGGATAACTTGAGGTTATTAACATGGAAAATAGTTTTACTGATTGGTCTGACCCCTGTAAGAAGGGTATCTGAGTTGCAACCTCTTATAATGAGTCAACCCTACCTCAAATTCCATAGTGACAGGGTTTCTTTGAGAACTAATCCTTTTCTTATACCTTTAAATGGTACCTGAGTTTACTTTAAATCAAACTATCCACCTCCCCATTTTCTTTTCTGAACCTAAACATGAAGGAGAAAGGATACTCCATATCTTGGATATCCTCAGACAACTCTGACACTATCTTGGCAGAACTAAATCTTTTAGATCTTTCGATCAGCCTTTCTTGTGAAGGTAAGAACAGACAACTTGTATCAATACAGACTATTTCTAAATAGTTGTCTAAATCTTTTGTTATACTCACTATAAAAAAAAAACTATTCGAGACAGGGTCAAGGCCCACTCTACCAGGACCATAGCTTCACCTATGGCTTTTTGGAAAGAGTTGGATTCTAGAAGCTGCTACCTGGTCCTCAGTACATACTTTTACCAAGCACTATACACTTAATTCCCTCACTGGCTCCAGATCAAGCTTTGCTAAGACCATTATCCAGTGACTCCTTCTCCTTCCACCTCCCAAATGTAGTTAGCTATGGTATTCTACGCCTATATCACTAAGGCTAATTCAATAGTGATCAATATAAAGGCCATAGTACAGTTGTGTGAGCTGAGCTTACCATAACAGTAGATGTTTGAATAGTCACTACTGCAGCAGCTGCTCCCTCACTCCACTCCCCTTGTTTTTGGCTGTGTTTTTCATGCCAGGGTGTGGACATTTAGTTTGTTGTTGTTTCTAGCACTGTCCTTTCAGGGCTCAGCCTCCCTCTCTTGGCTGGCAGGAAAACTCTGAAGGGCTTCACACCCAAACTTGTCTTTTAGTCAGCTCATTTTGAGCTGTTTGACAATTTTCACCTGTGGAAAGTGGCATGAAGCCTTGGAAGCTGGCCGCTGTTATATCCTTGGCAGGATATAACCCATATAACTAAGGCTACTGCAGCTACTGTTATGGTAAGTTCAAATTACACAACTGTACTTTTTGAGACAGTAATGAATTGGCAGACTCTAAAAATTCCCCTACAAAATACTCTTTCAGAACTACTGGGTGAGCAAGTGGCTGCAACTAAGGCTATGATATATTTTTTTTTTTGAGCTGGTACAAAGGATCTGAATTGCCCAGATATAGTAAGGCATTATTAGGTTTAATTTTGTTGGTTGCCAAAAAGCAAGTAATACAAAATAGAAATCAAAGTCTAAATCCACTACATTTGAAGTACTGAATACTGTAATGAGCAATCTTAAGAAAAGTGAACGAGAAAACTACATAGAAATAAATTTAAATTGTGAGAACAATACATGCAAGAAAATGCTTTGGAAGAGGAATGAGGTTTAAGAGACGCAGGAACTGAAAGGTTTATGCAATGCTGGATTAATTATATTGTATAGAACAATATATGTGACATACAATGTTTGTAAATGTGAATTTGCTAATATTGTATGTTTTCCTCATTGGTATGTAGACCCTGCCACTGTAAAACTTGTTTTTCTGATTCTATATAAACCCATTTACGTATTTATTTATTTCATACTATTTGCATGGGTTTGTGATCAATTCCTCAGAGTTGCTGTTGGTTTGGCTACTTTGAGAACTGCAGAGAGTCTGCTGCACCTAAAGTCATCAGCTGCTAACAGAATGAAAATAAGCATCAGTTTGCACTTCCGCTGATTATTTGTACTGTATTTCACTGTATTTCATAAGTCTTGTATATTAAATGTTACTTTTCTTGCCGTTGCCTGTTTGATTCTTAGTTAGAGCGTCTTCTATGTGACGACATGCGTGAATGGACGTTCCTTCGTTGAAGGTTGTGCGTTAGGCCCGGCAAGCCAGCACGTAAAAATCTACTGCCAATCATTAGCGGACCGGAGTTCCGCTATGGCGACCCCTAACCGGGAAAAGCCAAAAGACACAACTTTTCTTGCCTTTAGTAGAGTTTCAAAGCTGAACTGTTTCCACTGCTGCTACAGTACTTAATTACATTGTGTCTGCTAGTTTTAGAGGACTGTAGTATCTAGATTGTGTGCTTTGCCTGGACTTGAGCACGAAATCCAGCATTTTTACATTAAGAGGGTTTTTCTGACTGCACTCCTGTGACAGAAGTGTGCTATAACAATTTTTCTGGGTTGTTGGCTGCTAGCTGAAAGCTTATTGTGTGTTACAATGACGTTAATGTTGCCTTTGTCTTGAATGGTAAAGACTTGCTAGCTAAGAGGAGTAACCAGTTACTTGACCTGGACTATCAGCAGCAGGAGCAATCTGTGAAAGAAAAAAACATAAGCTACCAATATTTTTAATTCTACACATAGAACAGTAAAAGGAAGCATGAATGCAGCACCACAAGATGCTGCAAAAGCAACGATATGTTTATAGACCCAAGTACTAACTTACAAAGGAAATCAGGCAAATTAATTAGAAAGTTACAGAAGGAAGTGACGGCTGTTTCGGTTTCACTCATAAAATCTCTCCTAGCTATTATCACTTCTGACTTGTAAGAAAGGGCTCCACTTCCAGAATTTGGGGTGGCAGACATAGTGACCAGCTCGAGAACAGTAAATGAGGAAGCTGAGATTAGTTTTCAGACATAGTGACTCTGTACTTCACTGACACTGCATGTGTAATTACGACTTTAGTAATGCTGCTTTTGAGTTCTTTTGGCCTGTATTTCACCCTGACATATTACTGTTAAAAATGTCTGTAATATGGGTCCAAACTTCTTTTTTTGTATCATTTTTGTCCCTGTGCCTACTAACCATCAAATCTCCCCTTAAACAAACATTACATTGTCTCATGAGGGCCAACATCCAGGCAGCCATGAGGGTGCTTTATGCACTCACTGTCATTTTGGTAATGAGAGCTTATTTCATTTTTATGGTTTAACGCTACCCTTGGTGGTAACATGAGCACTTATGTCACTGCAATAGTCGTCTATGTCCTGTTGTCCACAGCATGTTTACTCCCTCACACAAGTGACAGGAGTTACCATCACTTGCTTGGGAGGCCAGGTCCACATCCTCCTACCAACTGCTCCCTGCATCATGCAGCTCTTCAGCTAATGCCCTGCCATTAGAGGAATGGTGCAAGCTGGGAAGGAACCATTGTCCCTTCTCTCAGGATGAACATGTACCAATATCCTTGTCTGTGCCATCCAATGCTTGAGCTGCTATTAGAATATGGGTCAACTGAGCTGTAATCAGGACTTTATCCCTGTACATCATAAACACAGGATTGGGTTCAACCTTCTTCTAACAGTTGGATATGATTTCCAGATCCCAGAAACCCATTAGTTCAATACTGAGGGTTATGAGATGGGATCACACAATCTTTTGACAGTACTGACTGCTGCATGTAATGTAAATATTAGAAATGTAACATTTTTTTTACAAGTATTTGAATTTAAACGCATTGCTAATGACATTGTGTGATGCAAACATGGTATAAGCTATGCTGTTTTCTTCCATATCAACCATGTAATACTATGTATTAGTTAGAGGAGGAATTCCTTCAGTTTGGGTTAATGGAACATTACAACACCAATTACATGATTTGCTGTTGTATAAAAGAAGGCTCTTATATGATATGATGGATTTGCTACAGTCTCAATGGAAAGGCTCACTGACCTGGACTGGAGTTCAAGTGGACTCTGTGCCAAAATCAGTGGTGGACCCTTATGCCTGAAAGGGAGGATGTCTCCAACTGCCCAGAGAAAGAGACTCTATACTCGTTAGCCTGGAGTGGGATGCTGTATTTGTGAAACAGGTTCATTTGGAACTGGGAAGAAATTTGTCTTAGTGGGACCAGAAGCTGGCTTTACATCTGGACCTTTTACTTCAACAGTGGAGAAATCTCTACATGGATATCTTTTCCATTGTCCAAATAATGTTCTTTGCTATGCCTCAGACTCACCAAACAGCCAAAAAATAAGTACAATGAAAGAAAAGGTGAGACTCCGCTGGATGTTCCACTGCTTTATTAAAATACACAAAAAGTTGTACCCAAAAAGTACAGTTTTGTACCTACCATAAATGTAGATGTTCGAAGATCCACATTGCTGCAGTCATAACCTGTGGGTAGTCCGCTGTCCTCGGTCGGCCCGAATACCAAAGTGTTAGGCTGGCGTCGGTCATGGTCGCTCAGATCTGACGTCAGTACGCCGTGGTACTAAAGCGCATGACCGACGCCATATCCTCAGTCTTTCTTGCCCCAGATGTCAGAAGGCCTTAAAAAGAAAGGCCATAGCCAAAAATGGAAAAACACCCAATCACCCATGTAGAAACAATATTTACAACACAAACCACACAACCATCCCAAACTACAGAGGGGAAGGAGGGAGGGTAAATTGGACTGCAGCAATGTGGATCTTCGAACATCTACATTTATGGTAGGTACAAAACTGTACTATGTTCTTCATCTCACATTGCTGCAGTCATAACCTGTGGGTAGAATCCCAAAGCAAAGGTAAAGGGAGGTTGGCAAAATCATAAAGCATTGGGAGCTGCTAACATGCCCTGTAAAACTGCAGTGGCAAACCCAGCCCTAGATTTGGAATAAAGAGGGAGATGGTAATGTTTAGAAAAAGTGTGCACTGAACTCCAAGTAGCTGCCTCCAAAATATCTTTAGTAGCTACTCCCCTTAAAAAAGCAGTAGAAGTGGCAGTTGCCCTAGTGGAATGAGGTCTGATTCCAGCCAGAACCTCCTTACCATGATGAGAATAACAAAAAGCAATACAATGGCCAATCCACTTAGAAATAGTTTGTTTTGAAACAGGTTTCCCCTGAGAACCCACAGCAAAAGAAATAAACAACTGTTGAGACTGCCTGAACCCTTTGGTTTTGCTCAAATAATAACGCAACTGCCTGTGAATATCCAAAGAGTGTAAATTTTTTTTCCCTTTATTTTGGGGATCAGCATAAAATGTAGGCAAATGAATAGATTGGTTCAAGGCCACATTAGAAACAACCTTAGGCATAAAAGTAGGGTTAGTACGCAGGGAGACCCTATCCTTATGAAATATCAAGAAGGGTTCAACTGCCATTAGAGCCTGTAATTCAGATACCCTTCTAGCAGAAGTAATGGCCAACAAAAAAGCAGTCTTCCAAGACAAAAACTTCAACTCAGATGTAGCTGCAGGTTCAAAAGGAGGTAAAGTAAGCTTTTCCAACACAAAATTGAGATCCCAGGAAGGAGTAGGAGCTCTACGTGGGGGTCTTATGTTTTTTGCCCCTCTAAGAAATTGCTTAAACAAAGGGTGAGAGAATAAAGGAGGGTCACAGTCATAGTGAGCAGAAATGGCTGCAGCATGAACTTTTACAGAGGAGAAAGACAAACCCTTGTCTAATAATTCTGTAAGATACTGAAGTGAAACACTCAAATTAGGCACAGAGACATCAAAGCTCTTTGTTTTGTTCCAAAGAAAAAATCTCCTCCATTTATCAGCATAAACTTTCCTGGTACTAGGCTACTAGGCCGTCTGGCCTCCAAAATGACATTCAAAACTTGTTGAGGAAGCTGCGACCCCCCAGGGTCTAAAACAGAATATGCCAAGCTGTCAGATGCAGGGACTGTATCCTGACATTGCGGAAATGATTGCTTGCCTGGGACAAAAGGTGTGGAACTGATGGCAAAGGCCAAGGAGGCTCCCGTACTAAACTCCTCAACAGAGGGTACCAGTGCTGACGTGGCCAATCTGGAGCTATTAGAATCATGCAAGGCTTGTCCTGTCTGACCTTCAAGAGCACCTTGGGAAGAAGAGGCAGAGGAGGAAAGGCATAGACGTGAAGGTTGTTCCAACTGAATGATAGAGCATCCACTTTCCAAGCTTTTGGGTGAAACAGCTTTGTGCAAAACTTTGGCAGTTGGAAATTTAGTGGAGAAGCGAACAGATCTATGTCTGGAGTTCCCCAAGCCACCGTCAACTGTTGAAATACATGAGGATCCAATTTCCACTCGTGGGGATCCACCATCTGTCTGCTCAAAACATCTGCTAAGGAGTTCTGTGCTCCCGGCAGAAACCTTGCCTGAAGAGTGAGGTGCAAACTGACAGCAGTCTCCCACAAAATCATAGCTTGTCTGCAAAGAGGGTACGAATGGGTTCCCCCTTGCTTGTTGATGTACCACATGACTGTTGTGTTGTCTGTTTAAATCAACACCTGTCCTGGTTGAAGTAGATCCTTGAAGGCCATCAGGGCAAATTGGACTGCTAACATCTCCTTCATGTTGATATGCAAATGTTGTAGTCTGGGAGGCCACGTGTCTTGAACCCATTTCCCATTGAAGTGTGCTCCCCAAGCCATGTCTGAGGCATCTGTCGTTAAGATCTGACTCGCCTCTGGTCGGGTCACAGAGAGTCCCTTGTTTAGGTGACATTCCTGAGCCCACCACAAGAATTCCCTTTGGATGCAAGGTATTATCTGAATGACAGTGTCCAAATCGTGGCAGTGTTGAGTCCATACGCTTTTGAGATACCATTGTAGCTTCCTCATATGCAGTTTGGCATTGGGAAGCACCAGAATACAAGATGCCATGAACCCCAAGGCCTGAAGGACTGTCCTTGCAGTCAGCCTGGACCGTAGAGATAATTGCTGGAAGTAAAGGGCAAGATTTCTTTGTTTGTCCGGGTCAAAAACGCCATCTGAGAGGCTGTGTTCAGTCTCACACCCAGAAAGCACATGTCCTGAGAGGGTACTAGACTGGACTTTGTTTCATTCACAGAATACCCTAGGCACCTTAACACTGTCATAACATACTGAAGATGGTGAAGTAACTTGACTTTGTCTTGAGCAAGAATCAGGCAATCGTCCAAATAAGGATAAATTTGTATTCCCCTTAGTCTTAAGAAGGCTATCACCAGAGCCAGGACTTTTGTGAACACCCTGGGTGCAGTAGATAAGCCAAAGGGCAATGCAGAGAACTGATAATGAAAAGTGCCAGCCAACGCAGGAACCTCCTGCAGCTGGGCCTGATAGGAATGTGAAGATAAGCCTCTTTGAGATCCAGAGTTACCATCCAGTGATCTTTGCCTAGCAGAGGCAGAAGCTGTTGCAAAGTTAACATCTTGAATTTGGGAATGTCCAGGTATGTGTTGAGAATAGACAAGTCCAGAATCGGCCTCCAAGTGTTTCCTTTCTTTGGTACCAAAAACAGGCGAGAATAAAATCCTAGGCCCACTTCTGATGGAGGGACCCCCTGGATAGCCCCCATTTTTAAAAGTAAAGAAATCTGTTTGTGAGCCTCCAACTTTTGCTGAGGAGGAACGTCTGGCATGCCTTTGAAAGGAGGCAAGGTGTGAAAATAAAACTTGTAGCCTCGGTCTATAATGTCCAACACCCATTTGTCCTGGGTGACTGAAAGCCAATTTTGCCTGAAAAGTGCCAACTTTCCTCCCAGAGGAGCTGCCAGACAGGAGGGATCTGGCAGCTGGAGATACAGGTCATTGGGTCTGTTTATGAAAAGGCTGACCCCTGCCCTCACCTGAAGATTGTGCAGGGGAACTCCACGTCCTAGGCCTGAAAGAACCCTGAGCATGAGCTCTGCCCCTACCACGTCTAGATCTGCCCCTAGACTGTAAATCAGAAGAAGGATAAGCCCATCCCTTAGTAGACCAATTTCTGCTAAACTTAGGGGACTGCACCTGTAAAAATCCTTAACTGTCTGCATAGACTTAGCTTTGTCTTCCATTTTCTTCAAAACTGACTCCACAGGAGAACCAAACAGAACTTCAGATTGAAGGGAGCATCCAAAATTCGAGCTTTAACATGCTCTGACAAGTTCTGATCCTTAAGCCAGGCGTGCCTACAAATAACTGATCCAGTGGCAGCCACCCTGGAAGAAGCCTGAAGAGCATCAAAACCACACTGCAAAGAATGCTTACCCACCTGATCAGAGGCATGAACTAAATCCTGCAATTCCTTACACTCTATGCCCTCTGCCAAAGCATCTACCTTAGATTTTAACTGACTTAGGAGAAAATTCTGGTACTTCAGCATATGAAACTGGCAATTCAAAGCCCTCATTGCTAGAGTGGAAGAGGTATACACTTTTTTACCCCACCTATCCAAAGCTCTAGAATCTTTATCCATAGGAACTGGATTCTTTACAACAGAAGCCCTGACACCCTTAGGTCCCTGGCTAATAGTTTCCGGGTCAGCTCTTGGGCTCTTATACAAATATTTATGAGCCTCTGGCACTCTGTAATACCTGTCTGGCTTGACCGGGGCAGGAGGCAAAGAATCAGGATTAAGGGAAGCTTCAGAGAAAACATCCTGAACAACATCCAAAACAGGGGGTATAGCCAAGGGCCTATGCTGTGGTAAAAAAACAAAAATTCCCTAAGTCTCTTTCGAGAATCTGAGAAATCCTGACCTTCCCACTTAAAATGCTCCCTCATGGAATGCAGGGTTTCAGAAAAAGAAAAATCCTCTGTAGCGGAAGCAGAAGGACTAGAATCCTCTGCATCTGAATCAGAATAAGGAGGAAAATCCTGAATGTCTTCAGCCGAAGACTCCGAGTAATCTGAGGAATGCTCCAATCCTTCCACCTCTGGCTCCACCCTAGGCCTCTTATCTGGAGGGGGCATAGAACCCCTGATTAAGGTAATCAAATCCTCTGCCATTTTCAGCATATGCTTTTTAGGTACAGAACCTGCAGAACTAGGGCTGACACCAGAGGAAGACAAACCAGGCCTGACCTTGGAAGGTACCTTAGAGACAGAAGTAGAAGGCCTAACCACCTTATGCAAAGAAGGGACTACAGAGACCTGAGAGGCCCCCTCAGCCTGACCCGACTCCTGAGAGGCCACAACCTTCAAAATTAAAGGCTCCCCCTGAGACTCAGCTGAAACCTCGGCTGGATCCACAGATTCCACCATAGTTTCTAAAGAACCGGCGTCCGTAACGGATGACTCATCCTGCTTGGACTTTAACAATTTTTCCTTATGCTTCTTAGCGGTAGCGGGCGTCGGAGGATCCGACGGCATATTGTAGTTACACCTCTTACCGAAGACAAGCCTAGCACAATCTAACCTGCGTTTAATGGTGCGCTTATTAAATCTAGCACAAAAGCGACACCCGACTACGTCGTGCTCAGGCCCCAAGCAAGGAATACAGAGAGAGTGGTAATCCCTATGAGGTATCTGTTTCCCACAAGAAATACAATTATTCACTTTTTCTGACATCCGGATTTAACTGAGGCAAGAAAAGACAAAAATATTCCCCAACGGGGTACTTAGCCCAACTTGGTCTTCGGTCTGAAACTCAGAATACGAAAATTTCAGGCCGCCGAACGGCACTTGCAAACGCTGCTTCTGCTTCGGACCATGCGGCAAGAAAGACTGAGGATATGGCGTCGGTCATGCGCTTTAGTACCACGGCGTACTGACGTCAGATCTGAGCAACCATGACCGACGCCAGCCTAACACTTTGGTATTCGGGCCGACCGAGGACAGCGGACTACCCACAGGTTATGACTGCAGCAATGTGAGATGAAGAACATCTGGTAAGAAACTCCAACAAAATAAATATCCACTGACAAGCGCTTTCGGGTTAAAACCCTTCAACAGAGATCTGTTGGAGTTTCTTACCAGTTTTGGATACAACTTTTTGTGTATTTTAATAAAGCAGTGGAACATTCAGCGGAGTCTCACCTTTTCTTTCATTGTACATATCTTTTCCATTGGTGAGATGAGTCTGCAAGGGTCAAATAATGTGTAAGATCCCAATGCCCTAATTTAATGGAGCATGCCAGCAACAAAAGGATGGGAGCACATGAGTCAAAAACTTTCCATCATGTTGGTAATAAAATGGGTCAACACAGGTTAAAGAATTTATGCCAGTTTGTTCCATGGTTGACACAGTGGGGTAGAGAACAGCATTTCATTGTGTCAAACTAAGCCTAATCTTTATTCTTGAAACTCCAGAAGGAGGAATCTGGGTCCAGCTGTGTGATATCAAATTACAGAATACAGCAATATAATGTATGTGCCACCTGTTAATTGGTTGCTCCCTTTAAGTGGTACCACATTCTGTTTGTTACTTCCACCTACAGGTGTAGGTTTACTGCCATATCTCATCTCTTCTGAATTCTGTTGGTTTTATATAGCTATAGTTGGTTATCTGGCCCCCCAGAGTTTTAGCATTAGGGGTTGTGACCCATAGATCCCAATTGGGCTTCAGTGCACACTGGCATTTAAATACAAATGCCAGAATTGCATTTGTGGTCAAAACCAAACTGATGTAATGCATCAAGTGTGGCATAAGCTGTAGGAGCTGCTTGCTACAAATATTTATAAGAAGAGAAGACCTTCTTCTTTTTCTTTTATCGCTTTAACTTAAAGTTGAGGGGGGCGCCAGATCAGAGGATGGCACCAGGCACAAAAATAGCAAAATGTTAGATACACCTCTGTAAGTCTCTACCAGGTTTGTTCATGTGCTTGTTTTTTTTTTGGCAGCATATTCTTTCTGAAAAGGAGGTATGTTGTAAAAAGCAGCAAACTGAAGAATTATTCTGGTAAAACAAGTTTATAACAATGTGTGTTCTGATGTTTTTTAATATTGTATCAGATTGTGTGGTACCAGGGCACACAACAGTGATATATATATGCTGCTAACAATGCGTATCCCACTGGTGAGGGGGTCATTAGTTTAATCCAAAGAAGAAAGCAAATATAAAAAAAAAAAGAGTCAGTCTATGGAGAGAGCGTGCACAACCTGACATTGTCAAAATAATTTTAAAATTTCTAGGATAATATCTATAGGACTGAATTCAGGTACCGTATAACCAAAAAGTAAGGTTGAAGGAAAAAGAAATGTATGTATACAGGGGCAGAAAACCTGTACTTCAGTCCCAGTATCACACCTTTGCTAAATCAGATCTCTGTACTCATCACAGTCATCTCGAGCTTTGGTTCAGTACAACTCTTTCCTGATATGGTTTAAATATTTTTATGTATATAAAACTCGGGAGAGACAGTCGGCAGAATATATTCCTTTTTCTTAACAAAATATTTTATGTCAGTCAAAAAATAGCTCTCACCATGGATTAGCAAAGGTGCATGAACACCCACATAAACTCGCTCTTCAGCATTGTGAAACAATAAATATGAATAGGCAGTATTCACTTCACTGAAGGTAGCCCTGTTCTTTAATATTCAAGCAGAGCACACAGGCATTCCTTGTAAAACGATAGTCCTCTCAGCTAGGTATAATCTGCACAGCTAGATATAAATCACTTCTCCAATACAATCCAGAAGTAGATTAAAACAAATTTTTAATATAACAATGACATGGCAAGCGCTTTCACCCGAAGGCTTCCTCAGGCCAATAAAACAATCATTATAAAACAAGGTATATATACTAAAAAACAATGACATCACTTCCTTTCAATTAAATTTCAGGCATAATCTACCAATACTTTTGCAAATTTTTTTTTATATAAAAATAACATACAGACATAACTAAGACTGCCACTATATATTACTAATTCAAGCGCCATACACATAGGCTGCATCAATTAACTATTCTTAAATATACAGCAAATGCATCGCTGTCAGCTAACAGCGTTTAGATGTATACGCAACAAATAGCGGCATTAACTTGGATAATTTAAATATTCAACAGGCGTACAAGTAAATAAGTTAGACAAGCAACACCTGACGACAGTTGTAACTGGAAGATACTAAAAATCATACCAATATAAATGCATTCTTAATAAAATCCTTTTTCAAGGAAAATATGTTGGCTCTATTATTTCCTAAAACCTTGATGCATAAGCCGCTAATAACATCGCTAACATGAATAATCATTCAAATCCTACGCTTTAGCTGCGTCCACCAACAGCACATAAGTGCTAACACAGCAAATACAGCGCTGGCTTAGATGACCTCAATATTCAACTAAGGGCAATCAAAAATAGCGATATTTGTCTGAATAATCTAAATGTTCATTTTAGACAAGTAATAAATATACAAAGCAATGACTTAAGTGTATCACAACTAGCATGTGGACAAAATCTATAACATTGCTGTGTGGTAGGATGTATAAAAGTTCCTGTCTCATCTATGGTGTAGCAATAATTACATTTCTGACATGGTCGGGTAACCCCATAGTTAATATTTGTCATGTATTGGTTATCAGTTCTGTTAGAACTGCATAACATTCTATATAAATTAAGTTTATTTTTATATATAAAACTTGGTAGATCACCCACTACTTCACGTATTGTCGGGTCCACTTTTAGGATGTCCCAGAATTTCATTTATGCATTTCTCACTTCTTTAACATCTTGGGTATGATATATTGAAACTCTAAACTCCCTTTCATGAAAATTATTAGGTGTACATTTTGTTTCTACAGTACATTTACTACGATCTGCAAAATGAGGGTAGGCTCTACCTTTCCTAAGTGTATCTATATCTAGAAGTCCCACATTAATTTCTTCCAAACCATAAGATCGTTCAATGAACTGTTTAAGTTCATACAATTCATGACTATACCCTTCCTCTGTAGAATTCAGTTGGGACACCCGCATAGCTTGCCCTTTGACAATGTTTATAAAAATAAACCCTGGATGCATACTGGATCTATGCAGGAGTGAATTCCTATAGCATGTTTTCCTGTAAACACCGGTGTTCAGGACACCATTACGTAATCTCTCTACATAGACATCCAGATATGAGACTAAACTCTCAGATGCAGTCATTGTAAATTTCAAGTAATATGTCAATGAGTTCACTTGTTCTAAAAATTGTTGTAAGAGTTGTAATATGTAGAGCCAACATATTTTCCTTGAAAAAGGACTTTATTAAGAATGCATTTATATTGGTATGATTTTTAGTATCTTCCAGTTACAATTGTCATGTCAGGTGTTGCTTGTCTAACTTATTTACTTGTACGCCTGTTGAATATTTAAATTATCCAAGTTAATGCCGCTATTTGTTACGTATACATCTAAACAGCGATGCATTTGCTGTATATTTAAGAATAGTTAATTGATGCAGCCTATGTGTATGGCGCTAGAATTAGTAATATATAGTGGCAGTCTTAGTTATGTCTGTATGTTATGTTTATATAAAAAATTTTTTGCAAAAGTATTGGTAGATTATGCCTGAAATTTAATTGAAAGGAAGTGATGTCATTGGTTTTTAGTATATATATATATATATATATATATATATATATATATATATATATATATATATACACTTTGTTTTATAATGATTGTTTTATTGGCCTGAGAAAGCCTTCGGGTGAAAGCGCTTGCCATGTCATTGTTATATTAAAATTTAGTTTTAATCTACTTCAGGATTGTATTGGAGAAGTGATTTATATCTAGCTGTGCGGATTATACCTAGCTGAGAGGACTATCGTTTTAAAAGGGATGCCTGTGTGCTCTTGAATATTAAAGAACATGGCTACCTTTAGTGAAGTGAATACTGCCTATTCATATTTATTGTTTCACAATGCTGAAGAGCGAGTTTGTGTGTGTGTTCATGCACCTTTGCTAATCCATGGTGAGAGCTATTTTTTGACTGACATAAAATATTTTGTTAAGAAAAAGGAATATATTCTGCCGACTGTCTCTCCCGAGTTTTATATACATTTCCATCTATGGTCTGAATTGAAGGGAGAGACGATTTCTGAGCAGCAATCATTGTTTTTATATCATTAAATATTTTTATACTTCTTAGATAGTGAACCTAGTGCTGACCCAGTCTTCTATATGTTTTACATCCAAACCATAAACATCCAGTTATTTGAGGGTCACATGTGTTTTCTGAGCCAGAACTAATCCCCCAAGATTAAACTGATTTTATGAGACTTTTAAATTCCCACCCCTTTTGTCAGAATGTTTTTTTTTTGCCTTGTTGCTAACTTCTTAGAACTTTTATTTTGGAACAAATGCAACTTTATTCAGGTCCAGAATTTTAACCTGTGCTAATCAAGCTTTCTTTATCTCTCACTTGTTTCCAGACACAGTGTTAGCACAGAATGCTAATTTGCTATTGTTTACCCACTCCGCTAACCTTCAACCAGGAGACTGGAATCTTTATTTTGACTGATCCTCATTTTCCTGAGGAATGAAATGAATGTCTGGCTATCACTGGTTGGATATCTCTCTAATCTTTTCTCACTGGGCAAACCAGTTGCAACACTAAAGCTGTTTCGCACTGAAACGTTAATTGGGTTAAGGCAAACCCTCTCCATCATTCAAACAAAACTATCTTTTTCTGATTTTCTAAATACATATACAGTCGTAAAAATGTTTTAGTAAAAATTTTCTGAAATGTCTGAAGAGGTCTGGATTTTTAGGGTGAAAGTTCTTACAAGTTTAAGAATTTTTACAGCTGAAGTTCCACAGTTCTGTATTTTTTGTGATCGTATTTCTATTCACACATATTATATACTGTGCCACTATGAGAATGAGCCTGTGTGGAGTGCTAGTGCTTGAATGAGCTTGTGAAGAGCATTAGTGCTTGAATAAGACTGTGAGCAATACTAGAGTTTGAATAAGCAAGGGAGGAGTACTACTGCTTGAATGACTGTGTGAGGTGTATTAGTGCTTAAATGAGTGTGTGAGGAGTATTAGTGCTTAAATGAGTGTGTGAGGAGTATTAGAGCTTAAATGAGTCTGTGAGGAGTATCAGTGCTTGACTGAGCCTGTGAGGAGTATTAGTGCTTCATTAAGCCTGTGAGGAGTATTAGAGTTTGAATGAACATGTGAGAAGTATTACTGCTTAAATGAGCCTTTGAGGAGTATTAGTGTGTGACTGTGCCACTATGAGAATGAGCCTGTGTGGAGTGCTAGTGCTTGAATGAGCTTGTGAAGAGCATTAGTGCTTGAATAAGACTGTGAGCAATACTAGAGTTTGAATAAGCAAGGGAGGAGTTCTACTGCTTGAATGACTGTGTGAGGTGTATTAGTGCTTAAATGAGTGTGTGAGGACTATTAGTGCTTAAATGAGTGTGTGAGGAGTATTAGTGCTTAAATGAGTCTGTGAGGAGTATCAGTGCTTGACTGAGCCTGTGAGGAGTATTAGTGCTTCATTAAGCCTGTGAGGAGTATTAGAGTGTGAATGAACATGTGAGAAGTATTACTGCTTAAATGAGCCTTTGAGGAGTATTAGTGTGTGAATGAGCCTATGAGGAGTATTAGTGTGTGAATGAGCCTGTGAGGAGTATTAAAGCTTGAATGAGCTTGTGAGGAGTATTAGTGCTTGAATGAGTGTGAGAGAAGCATTAGTGCTTGAATGAGCCTGTGAGGCATATTAGTGCTTGCATGAGCCTGTGAGGCATATTAGTGCTTGAATGAGCATATGAGTACTACTAGTGCTTGCTATTGTTGCCTAGAATTGGTTGGGGAGGCTCTCTCCCCCACCCCAACAATATGAATTATAAATAAATGTAAACCTTTTAAGGTGTTTGGTAGCAGTTTTTCACAAGTTCAGTAACATATAAAATGCACTTTCTCCATGGCATGGGATTTGTGAAAATGCTTTGCATGTTCAAGACTCCATTTTATGTAACATACACAATGGCTTTCTACAGCTCAGACACAATGTGTATTTAGATAAAAAAACTACCCCATGCACTAGTCAGCAGTAATTTGGAGATAAACAGCACAGACATAAGCCAATAAGTTTGTACTGAGTTCTGTACCTTAAGTCACAAGTCAGAAGTATGATGAGAACGTTTTTCAGCACTGTGTGCATCTGATATCTGCAATCTCTGAAAGTGCAAGTAGGCAAATGGGTATGTATATATAATGTGAATATGGCTGGGGCGTAGGGTTCTAGGGACTGACAAGTGCCACACAATGCTATCCTATCTGCTAGGCCAACATACAAGAGTAATGAAGCCCTACAATACTCTACACCTCATCAACCTCACAGCACTCCAGTGAAATGAAACCTAGATATACATGACTTAGTGATTTGTGCATGTATAAGCATTATACAGCTAAATGATTCAGCGATACCTTACATGCTACACCTGTGAAATGGGAGATCTGTTATTACTGGGGTGAAGTGTGGGTGTGATTTGTGAAGAAAAACTTGGAATACGTTACATATTAGCAAACTGGAGAGGTGTGACAGTGATCTTTGAATGGAACCCTCATTTGAAGGACATTTAGCCAAAGGAAGAGGTGGGCTGGGGAAGTTTTGAATATAAACTGTTGCCTGGAAAGGGACCAAAGAAGGCAGGTAGTAAGGATTATTATTTATATTAACTAATCAGAAAAGAAGACGTAATCAGACTGAAGTGGAAAGGATACCTGCAGCTGCTGTGGTGTGACACAGAATACAACAAGAGAGAGATATGATGCAGTGACTCAGCACAACATGGTGTTTGGGACTTGACAACAGCATAAAGAAATGGGAGGGAGTTTACAGTAACAAACAATATGAGAAAATGATGACAGCAAGGTAGTGCTTTAATGAGCTTGTGAGAAGTATTAGTGCTTGAATGAGCAGAAACGTACTATTAGTGCTTGCCACTGTTGGTAGGTATGAGCTAAGTCATACACTATACAAATTGTTTGCAAAAACTCTGCGGAATATGTGCTACTTATAAAACAGACCAGGGCATGCACCATTTTCATTGTAGAGGGCCACTTATAGTAATAACTAATTTTTCCAAAGGCTCAGTAGCAGTGTCAAAAAATGAAACAATCTGACAGGTAACTAGTGGTTTGGGTTAAAACAAACAGCTAAAAAAGGAACAACGAGCTCAGCCTTATACTTGTCTCTTTAGGTGCTGGTCATTCTTAAAACAATTTGAGACTCTGATTACTATTCTAAGTAGTTGTGCAGCATGCAGACAGAGGCAAAACATGTTAGTGTTTCGGTGTGCACATAGATTAATCTTACATCATTAAAGAGCGTTTGGCAAACACATGACATATGCTTAGCACTATAATGCTTAATTGCTACACAAGCAAAAACAATGAAGAGTTTAGAAGCAAAATTAATAAATATGTAAATTTTAATGAATAATGGACCACAAACCAAATTAATACATTCTCAGGTCCACCCACACAATATACAGCAATCATTTTGCAAAACAATGAAATGCTTTTTAGGTCAGACTCCCTCATTCCCATATACGATAGATTAGAATCATTCAGCCAACTATGCAAGATGCAGAGACTATACCATACATATATATTTACAGGGTGTTATACTTATTATTCCATGCAGCCTGTTCTACCACTGCTTCACAGTACTTAAGGAAATTTAAAATCCATACACACAATTTTATCCAATAAACAGTGATCACCTGACAGCCAGGGGTTCGTGGCTTTGTCACACTGTATAGGCAAGCAGGTAATGAGGCTGAAAAGACTCTTTTCAGTCAGCATATTTAGATTAGAAAATTCATACTTTTGTACTGATTTGTGTCTGCAATCAATATTCAACATTTTGGAATGAGGATGTCTGCAGCAGTTTATAACAAATAATAAAAGAACATTAAACAATTAGATTCAAGTTTAAAGTGATATAACCACAGTAATAGAAGGGGTAATGGGAACAATTCTTTCAACATTTCCTCACGCTGACCCAACACATTCTAACAGTTAAAACAAAAATACTGGTCTTATAACAAAAGTGAAATGTTGTGTTCACTTCACTGTCCTCTCTCCAAATAAAGTAATACAAACAATCTATTTGTGGCATGCCCACCTTTTGTTATGGAAACCTGCAGTCTGCACGGTAGACAGTGCAGGGCAACTGCAGAATAGCTGACCAGTACAATTAAATGTATACGCAGAAAATGCAAAATCCCAAGCCATGAAGTGTAGGACTCAGTGTCAGTTTCTTATAAAAATCTGCAACCCATCCTAAGTTAAAAACAGAACAGCCAGCTTTGAATAAATGCAACCAGGAGGATCTGCTGAAAAGAACCAATTTTCAAGCAGCTACAATATTAAAAACATACTACACCCACCCAAGTCAGTGCTCCTTAACACTAATTTAGTTATTCCCACAGGTCTTATAAGACAAAGGTCATGTACTGCACAACAGTAAACACAGCAAATAAAGGGACATGGCAAAGGAAGCCATTAACTGGGACTGCTTGGGTCCTGTTACCTTGTGTGAGGAGGCTGAGTAGTACAATCTAAGTAACAGATTTATCAAATTCTAACATCATCAACTACAGCAGCCAAAACTGTGTGTATAAATCCCATGAAGTTTTGGTTCATGTAGCATTCCACAAAATGACTTGCCCCATCAGTGTTGCATACTCACAGATTCAGAAAACATTTGTGAGGCCCAAGATCTGTGTTTTCCCAGGAACGTATAGCTTGATGTGGAAGGGGGATTTTTATTGAGCAGTTGTCATTAGGAAAGGTTTATGCTTATTCAGATCTGAATAACTGTAAACTTTCACAACAATAACTGATCAATGAACACCTGTGTTTAACATCTGACAGGCCTCATAAGAACCACATGCTGGGGACCACTTAATGACTTACAGCTCATGTCTATAACCCTCAAGCCACTGGTTGCAGACCCCCTACAGCAGACTGTTTACTGGCCTTGATATATGATGTAACTGGCTATGTCAGCAAGGTGCTTATAAGAAACCTTCACTAAGCTACAACAGCAACATTTTAATTTATGCACCTAGAAGTATGCACCTCAGTCCTTGGAGAATCTAATCCATGCACCAATGACTCCCTTATCACACAGTGATGTCCATGGATCATGTACAGTATCACGGTATAAAGCAGTGCTTGATGAACTCTGTATAAGTCCATTACTTATCTTGTAATGCTGATACTTCTGAAAGCCTAGACTTTGAGAATTAGAAAAAGCCAGTGAGAAATTAAGTAACAGTACATTATATGCAATACATGTAAATAAAACTCTGGAAGGGTCTCAGAAGGTTTTCAAATCAATATTTTTATAGTTTTCTTGAATATACCAGATGATACACATGGTAAATAGAAAAGTCTGAATTGTCCAATGAGCCCTTGTGTTTCAGTTAAAGGAAATACTGGCTTAGAAAAAACAGCCTACTTCCTATATTTCTATACTGTTCTTTTACCTCCATTTTGTGGGTAAAAACAAGATCACCTAGTTAGAATGTTAGAGATTTACATTTAGATATCATTTTGCAATATTTACTCTGACAAACATTTTATATTAGTTTTTATAAGTGGTGCATGTCTCTCTTTAAGACTTTCACATACAGCATGTTTCCAAGAGAACTCGACAATCTGAGATTTATGTGGGTGTCAGTCTTCTTAGTTTATATATTAAACTGTGAATTTTTTGCACTATGCATCGTGTTACACTATGCTGCTGGCTATATATTCTTGTGATGCCCTGTTTTGACTGTAACTCTCTCCCAGGATTAGTACCACAGGATTAAGAAAAAGAAGTGAGAACCACGTTATTAGTTCTGTGTTAACCGTGAAACTGGAATGGGCTATGCATGTTTTGGGACTGAGGCCTCAAAAGAAATACAGATACTGCAATGTAGTATTAAAATCTAATTATTTTTCATATGAGGCATCAAACCATGATTTCTTCTTCTCACATCTTGTTACTGATGTCTCCTCTACAAGAAAAGGAGTTCAGAGGTTTATAGGTGTGTACTAGGCTAATGACCACAAGGGCCTTTTTAAGCCTAGCCATGCATCCCAAATCTATGACCAGTTCTGGTATCCTTGATAAGTGTACACAGCTGATTGGAAGATGAACCATTTACAGACTGCCTGTGTGCATTAAAGGCATAGCTGCCAAACCATGGATGAATTTCTTGTTCCCCATACAACTGTCCAAGTTACAGTTCTCATTTAGGTTAGAGAGGATCTCAGCTTCTCGGATGGGAAGCCTGTTCCAAAGAAGGGGTAGTCTCTGGGGTACATATCTCTCTCTCTCTCCAGCAGGTCCAATTTATATTACAGGCAAGGTTTAAGTCTTTATGATGGATAATTCTGGTGCTGTTTGTTTTGCGGATATGCAGGAGCTCCATCAGGGTGGGGTCTGACAATGCCTTGTATACTAGGCATAGATCTCCCCTCAACAGCCAGTAGGAGATAGAATTACTTTCCCTTTAACTGTACTGTAAGAACAAACAGCACCTGCAATAAGTATGGGGGGGGGGTGAGTCAGCTTAAATGATATACATTCTATAGCCCTGCCATAATGCATACAGTTATAGGACCAAAAAAAAAAAACAAAATGTGCCAGGTCTTGTTTTAGGTTTTACCAGCATACTGACAGAGCACTGTGATTCTAGCACTTGTACTCTGTGTCCATTTCAGTGTACTGTACTCAGTATTATGGCAGCTCTTTGTGTGCACTGCAGCTAGAGATGAAGTGTGAAGCTGTTTTCCTTAATGCCATCACAGTCATGACCTTCTCATTAAAAAAGTGCAGTCTGCTGGCTAAAATCAGGACCCTAATCACTGCATAGCCATTATATGATGACCTATGCTAAACAACTGTACTACCATGCATCAGCATGTTACTATGCATTCACTGCCTCATAACCTCCTCTTAACTGTTAGCATCTAAACATGCAGTAGAGCACAGTAATGACCTGTACAATCTGTAACAGACTGGTTGTGCTTGTCTAAAACATAAAGAGGTTTTTCTCATAATGTATGGAGCATTACTGAAGCTAACAGCCACTGATGGATTGACTGCACACCTGACAAGGCACGGTTGTTGTTTTGTGTGTGTGTGTGTGTGTGTGTGTGTGTGTGGTACAGAAAACAAATGGAAACATACACAATAGTCCTGGTCTTCCATGTGTCTAGCATCCAGAAATATAGCAAGGGCCATGACACTGCATTACAAGTAGGAATAAACTGAAATAAGAATGGCATGAAAAAATGGCAACAGTTCAGACTGGGGAGAAACAATGCTATAGTATCATGAAGAACACCACCAAACATTTTAGTTTGACACTGTACTGACTTGGACGAGAAGACAGTTGGCAAAGCAAAGGGTAAGGAGAAAAATAACTTTAAAATGGATAAAGTAACTCCAGCACCACCACAGCCATTTAACTTTACATAACTATTGTCATGGCCAATATGGAAGTAATGGTTTGCACACTACAAACTGCAGTCAGATTACACAAGCAAGACCAAGGTTCAGGTATGCCATGGACAGAGGTGTACAGACAGTTTTTTGTACTTTCACATTTACTGAGGGGTAATCCTATGCAAGTGAGGCTGTAAAAAATAAATGTGTTTCAAAGGGAGCAAGACTTGTAGAAGCATCGGTCAGTTATTTGTATAAACTTGCAGAATAGTGTGAGTTTAGTCACACTAGAGAGAAAATACATAGAATTGTCACTGGAACTGCATTCTATAAGTTTCAGAAAAGTTAGAGCTTGAGATAATATTAGAGAAAGCAATGCACACTGCTTGTCAGTCTGAATACATTTAAAAAGCAATACATTGATATGACAGTGGCCAGAGATGTGAGTGGCTCTAAGCAAAAACATGCACTAAGCAATACGGAAAGCACTGTGGATGTCAGAGTAAACTGGCAAGTGCACAGGATGCACATGTGCATAATGACTCAGAGCAGTGTTTAGAGCAAATGACAAGGTGGTGAAAATGCATGTAGAAAATTTTGATGTTTTATGTAAGATTAATATTGCCAAAGTAGTAGCAAGTGAGGGTAAAAGTGGAGTAAAATGCAAAGGGAACTTTTTGGGGGTATCTTTGAGTAAGCAGTCAGACATACAAGATAAATGTTATGGTATATGGCAATCCAGTAATGTTCAAAATACATACTGGGACTGTGTGACTCTCAGCAAGTCACTTACCCATACAGTGCTGTGGGTCACTACTTTCTAAACTTGTGTTTCTGTGTGGTGGTATCCCATAATTCCCTGGAAAATGGTAGTAGTTATAAAGGTAGGTATGCAAATTTCATGTGAATTCGCTGTCCAAATTTTTTGGGAAGATGGTACCTACTTTTCAACTAACTTTGTCCAAAATTTGATGTCTGCAGGTTGAGAAGCAAGTTTGCAACTTTTTCAAAAAGATTTTCTGAATATATATATATATATATATATATATATATATATATATATATATATATTATATATATAAAACCCAGAGATGAGCAGAAAAAGGACATGTTGGAACATTTACATATTGCCCCTATCCATTAATGGCAAGGGTGCTAAAACAAGAATTTGTGGTTCCCCATATGCTCATTCAAATTATGCCTGAATAGAATAAAGGTATTTTGCTTTATGTAGAGTGGAAGATTTCCACAGAGGTGTAATTCTCTGATAAATACATGTCCCACCAACACATTCTATTGATGTTGCAGAACAGATTAAGATTCCTTGAGCAGGTGTTTATGCCACCACTGTACTTGCAAATGTCTAATAGTTCTAGCAGGACAGGGTCTGTTGAGGACACACTGGTGCCTTTGTCTGTTGCAGTGGGCGGGAACATGTTTTTGTTGGTCTTGAAACAGGTCTTTGTGATAATCTATATATCAATATTTTCCAGGGTAATGAGTGCTTGTATGGAGTAGAGTTTTTTTTATTAAGGCTCATAGTGTTCAGCAGCAACACCCTAATGTTATCCTGATTCTGTTTTATGTTGGAAGCTGTAGAACACTGGTAAAAGGTACTATGGGGATAGGAAAGGATTTAGCCAATATATGAAAGCTCTGGGGGAGAGATGCTGGCCATCCCTGGCAAAGCAGTTATGGCTAACATACATCATCTCCCAGGCTAACCTGTACTGCACTCCCTTTTAATGACACGATAAACTAAGCTAATTGTTGAAAACAATCTTTTGTTCATATTGTGGCCTTGTTCTTGGTGATAGTAAAATGCTGTTGAAAGCTATGTTCATACCAGCCTCAGAAACATATTCCAAGAGGTCCATTATGTCCGTCTTCATATATAGTCCAGGGAAGACCGTCTCAAAAGTCATTTACACTCCCATGTACTATAACTGTGTCATATATGTACTTGTGATGCAAGGAATTAAGTGCTTGCAAAATGTGATGAATCTTGGCATCTGATAGGCAACTGACAGCAACCTTCTTACACAGCCTGGTGAGTGCTGTATTCTATGACTAGGATATTGGATTGTGTAGAGGTTTGCCTTATGGCCTACTGAAATAAGTCACTGTGACTCTTCGACATAGGTTTCATGGAGGGTACTGCCTGTGTTCTGTGTTTGTGAGGCTGTTGAGAGTACTTAGGAGGTTACTTTTAAGACCATATAATGTGTTTGGTCTGAGATTTGTGTGTTTTGTTTAGTGTGGGTTCTTTGTAATACTAACAACCTGCTTATTTGTCATGGCTTCATGTGAGAGCTTTGCCTTCAATAACATTGCATAATGACATGTTTCATTTACTGCATCTACTGCTTTTAGTAGTAGGCTCTTGTCAGTAAACATTAGACAATCGCTACATTGCCTTAGAATATCTATTTCAATCAGGCTAACTAATGAAAGGGTTATAAAGTGCAAACCCACAGTTCCAAGTGCTTACTAATGTACACTGTAGGGGAAGTTGTTCCCATGATGTTTGGAGTTGATTTACTGAAGGTGCTATTTGTCTAAAGCAAGCAGTCTAAGTCCACATATCAAAAGCAACGTGTCACCTAATGCAAACTTGTATGTTTAAAACAATCAGTCTATGTCTACACAAGAAAAGCATCAACTACCTTAAACAAAAACCTCTTTGTGCAATCAACTACTGACTATTTAAAGTGCAAAAGGAACTCTAGGAGTAGGCTGTACAGAGAAAGTTAAAGCTCTAAATTCCTGCTTTTATATAGTGCATTGTGCCATGCCACTGCTACATAGGCAGCACTACTCTAAATCACCTCATTTATAACATAGAAAATAAGCAAGAAAACACTCAGTAGAGCACACAGACCAATAGCAAGACACTTGCATTTATTCTATGCAGCAAGTAATGCCATAAACTAGGAACCTTATTCTGTTTCCATAAGGAACTAGTACACTAATGTCTGCAAACACTCACTAATTTAGCTATACACTAGGTGTACCAAGAATAATAAATAGTGGTGATTTACCTAATGGTTACTAGCTGACAATACCAGTTTTGGTATTAACAAGCTACACTGAGCTAGGAATCAATGTTCCTTTGCTCCAGTAACTTAGCTGGAGTGAAGCAAGATGGACAACTGCCCGGGTGAAAAGTGGCAGGGGGTGCAGACAGCTGATCCCGATCTCTCTTTAATTCAATACTGGGTTTTAAAAGCTGGTGTTACATCTGCGGTCAAACCTGAACACTGTAGTGCTAAAGTTTAAAGTAAAAAAAAAATAAAATAAAATTATCTTTCTCTCTTTTTTTTTTAATAAAACCTGAGCCCTGTAGTAGTCAATGCAAGCAGGATATAAACTGGAGCAACTGTTTGCAACATCTGTAGTTTGCTACAGTTTAAAAAGAAGAATTTTTTAAATTGAAAACCTGACTGTCGTTGCAATCCATGCATGCAGGGTAAAAACTGTAGCAAGCAGTTTGCTACAGTTTAAAAATAAGAATTTTTTTTTAAAGTAAATCATGAATGTTGTAGTGCTTTGTGCAGGCAGGGTATAACCTATAGCAACAGTTTGCTATAGTTTAAAAGATGAAATGTTTTTATATGAAATAGTTTGAGGGAGCATTAGGGGCAAGTCCCAGTCATGGGACCTGAATGGCTGGGACAGGAGGTGTGTGTGTGTGTGTGTGTGTGTGTGTGTGTGTGTGTGTGTGTGTGTGTGTGTGTGTGTGTGTGTGTGTGTGTGAAATTCAACTTCACGTATGTTACATAATGATAGGAATACATCAGATCATCATGGTAATCTTATACAATTAACACATTAAGAATTTTGGTATTTTAATAGCAACATTTCAAGGTTATCCCAACAACTAAAGGGCTTACTGTGATTTATAGATCTTGTTCTGATCACTTCTTTTTTAGTTTTACATAGTATTGTTGTTAAATTTAAAATGTCTTTGAACGTACAAACTAAGTTTGTTTTCTAATTTTTTTGTAGCAACTGTTCTGGCAACTACCAAGAGAGCCCCAAAGAGTTTTTGCTCTTTGGCTTTTACAGATACAGGAATTGGAACATTCATTAGTATTACTGATGTAGTTAAAGAGCAATCATCAGACCATAACCACTTGAAAACATGTACTTATCTGTTCCTAATATACATTTAATTTTTCATAATCCATACAAATATGTGCATCCAGTCATATCCACAAATTCATTTAATTTATTACTGAAGGATAATATTAACTGGTTAACAGATTCTTCCAACTTATATCCTTTCATTAAATATTGTGGGGACTTTTTCAAAGTAATCAGACCATAATACTAATCCATTCCTTTTTACTAAATTAATTTTAATATTGTTCTGAGTTTCCTTAAATCTAGAGGTATGTGTAACAGAAAAACACAAAAAAATTCCCTTTTGATATTAATGGAGTTTTAAAAATATATTTCTTAACTGTTTTAAGAAGTGATTTCATAAAGGCAGATTGTAAAGACAGAAATGAATTTCCTTCTAAGGTAACTTTTGTTAATCAGATGAAAGGATTATTACATACTTCTAATTTATTATCTTTAATAAACTTATAAAAATTTAGTACAATCTGCTCCAGGATGGTTTTCCATTGACTAGTGCAGGTTGAGTCTATCCAGAGTATAACAGAGTTAAAACTTGCAGCAATAGAATACGATTCTGCTTCTGGAAAGCTAATACTACCACACTCCCATAATCATTTCTATAAGCAATTATCAGCTTTTTAGGATACCTTAAGAATGACATGAATGGTTTTTCCATTTTCTTTAAAAGTTTTTTGTCAGGTATTAAAACTATTGAATGCATTATATATACATATGGATTCACTTTAGAAGCTCGAAATACTGAAATATCAAAGTTCAGTATTTCGAGCCCATAAAGTGGAAACCTGAAAAGAATGAAAAATCAGAAGTGAGAAATTCAAAATCTCACATACAGGAGATTTTGAATTAGCGCTTCTGGTGTTTCGCTGTGGTTATGGACTGAGGTAAGTGGTTATGTGTTAAGGGTTTTGGGTAGGGGCTGTGGTGTGTGTTAATGTGTTTTGTTACTGTGATGTGTGTGTGCGAGGAGAATGTAGCTTGTGTGGTGGTGTTTTGTGTGTGTTTGTATGTACTGCAACCTCAGAGTTAGAATATTTAAGTGTGGGAGGCAGGGGGGCTTGCCCCCTGTTTTTATATAGGACAGAGCTCGTGTTTGTGTGTGAGGAGGAAGGTGTCTGTTGGTGTGCAGCAGAAGCGCTAATTCAAAATCAATGCAAGATGCAAGATTTTGAATTTCGCGCTTCTGAATTTTCGTTTTAAGGTTTTGACTTTATAACCTTGACATACTGAGTTTCAATATTTCAGTTTTTCGAGGATATAGAGTGAATCCATACACACATATATATAAATATATATATATATATATATATATATATATATATATATATATATATATATATATACATATACACACACATACACGCACACACACATGTAAAAGCTTGGTTTTATATATATATATATATATATATATATATATATATATATATATATATATATGTGTGTATATATATATATATATATATATATATATATATATACACACACACACATATACACACACACCTATGTAAAACGCTTGGTTAATGTAATCATTTTAATAAGCACTAACCTATCCTCAAAATTAAAAAATAAAACATTCATTCCATTTTTAAATAAGTAACTTCTTATTCTCATCTGGATAGATTTGTTTACCTAAATATTTTAATTACTTTCCTTCCCAATTATATTTATATTTATCTTTAAACTTAGTATCTAGTAATTTATTTAACACTAAAGTTTAAACACAGTAGAACAAATACACCTAGCAGCACCCAAAAGCCAAAACCGGAATGTAAAATATGTAAAGCAAAAATGACCAGTATGACAGCCATGACTGAAGGAGACTAATGAAAATAAAAAGAATAAAACAATGAATAAGCGCTTTCACATGACACACGCTTCTTCAAATCCTAATATAATGTTAAAACACAACAATTTTTAAATACCAAACCATCCAATCACAAAATTTCTCATTGAATATGAAAACTAGGACCACCTCTTGTTAGTTATTGAGTTTACACCTACTAAGGGCAGGTTTTATACTAAAATTTGCATTGATACCTGGATGTTTGTCAGCTTGTAATCTTAGAATCCAGCGTAATTCTGCTTGTTCTAAATAATTAACATCTCCACCTCTGCTATCGATGATTTTATTCTTTTTATTTTCATTAAAGTGTCCTTCAGTCATGTCTGTCATACTGGTCATTTTTTCTTATCACTAAAGTTTCATTTTTATTGCTAAAGAATTTCAGCAGCGATACTTCTTGTAACTTTTCAATTTCCTCATCTATTTATTTGATTGTTGTTTTTCTTCTGGCTTTTCCCGGTTAGGGGTCGCCACAGCGGAACTCCGGTCCGCTAATGATTGGCAGTAGATTTTTTACGGGTGCCGAGGTGCCAGCTCGTCGCCCAACCTTCAACGAAGGCATGCCCATTCTATGCATGTCTTTCGAATGCCACTCGAGCTGAGAATCGAACAGGAGAACCTCTTGCTGTGAGGCGATTGAATAATTTAAATCTCCTACAGTTAGTAAAATATCCTCTGCAAAAAGCTGTACTTTAGATTGACAATCTCTATTAATTGAGAATCCACCAATTTTTCCATTGCTCCTTATTCTATTCGCTAACGGTTTGATAACTAATGCAAATAATAAAGGGTACACAGGACGCCTTTGTTTAAAGTGAATCCTTGAGAAATGTAAGATCCAATTTTAACATATGCTTTGGAGTCTCTATACAAGTTTTTTTAGTATTACAATAAACTGTTCTGGAAATGCAAACACTTCTGAAGTTTTAAACAAGTAGTTCCAATCTACAGACTCAAATGCTCTCTCAGTAAGCTAATTAGGGCCAATTTCTTGATCATTTCTTTTGCTAAATCTAAGACAGTTACTGCCATTTTTATATTATTGTACATTAATCAATTGACTGTAAATCCTGTTTGATCATTATTAATTTATCTACTATATCTCTTAACCTTGTGACAAAAATGGAAGTAGATATTTTACAGTCTGCATTTAAAAATAAAATAGGTCTATATGAGCAGACTAACTTATCATCCTTTCCTTGTTTAAGTATAGATGAGATTACATAAATGTCCATGAGGGAGGAATTATTTTATCACCCTGAATTATCCTGAAAAATAACACTCGTAATTGTTAAATACTTAACGAAAACAGACTATATCATTCCATACATAAACCATCTAACTCTGGAGCTTTACCATTTTTACTTCTTTTTAAAAGATTCTTTAACTCCTACTAGGGTAACAGGCTTATTCAGCTGAGATAATTGTTGGTCATTTAGTTTACTGGTAACATTTTTCTTTAAATAAGTGGCAATTTTCTAATCATCAGGATTATTATTTTTATTAAGATCCTCATGGATTTTCTTAAAAAATATTTAACATTTCCTCTATATATGAAGTAAGCTTATTAATGTGAGGATTTCAGATATTACTGATTTGTGCCTTATTGCTTAACATCTTACTTCTATTGGCTAATCTATGTAGATGTTTTGAAGTCATCACATAACTATGCAATTTTATTTTTTCTACAGTTATCTCCACTGTATGCACTAAAACTGTTTGATATTTTGTCATTATTTTGTTAAGGATTTCAGTATTATCTAATATTTTGTTTGTTGTTCAAACCTCTCTTTGTGTATTGCATCTTGCATTTCTAACAACTGTTTATCCCATTCTTTCATTTTATTACTAGTCCATCTTCCCATTCTATCTTTAATTTGCATCTTTAAAGAGTTCCATAATATGACTTTACTGACTTGACCATTATCATTCAAAGATAAAAAAATCCACAATTTGTTCCTTAAGGTAAAGCTTAAACTCTTAATTTCATCATATATACACTGGGATTCTATAAGTAATTTGAAATTTCCTTATATCCATTATTATATGAATACTTAGTGCATTATGATCAGATAGAAGTTAAGGAATAGCTTTAAAATAATTCACTTTATTAAGTAAATCTGCAGAGGCATAAATCTTATCACTTCTAGTTTGTGCCCCATGCACAAAAGAATAATGAGTGAAGAACAACCACTTATCCTCTAGTTTTATTAGTAAATCAATTAATTTATTATTACTAATCCGTCTATTTAGTGCTTTAGCTGGTGCCAGTATTTTAGCTTTCTTCTGTTCACTTGTATCTTCTACACTAGATATGCAGTTAAAATCCCCTGCTAAAATTAAACTACCCTTCCAATCACTTTGTAGTAAGTTTATGTGATTTTCAGCCATTCTTGCACCTACTCCAGGGATCCAGTATGGATTATCTAATGTACAGAGTTTGCCATTATATTTGATTATTACAAATGGATATGTTTCTTTAGGTTCATTAAAGGATTCCATGACCTTAGGCATTACAGTATATTTTCTCGAAAGTATAGCAGTTTCTCTCCTCTGTTTGTTAAAACTAGGCAGGTGATAACAATTCATAACCTAGGTTATTTAAATGTACTATATCTTTATCTATCAAGTGAGTCTCATGGAATAATATAATGTCTCCTCTTTTTAATTTAGATTTTTTGTTAATGATTCCCTTTTGTTGCTATTATTTAGTCCATTTACATTAATGGACAACAGATTAAAACTATCCAAACTGTAAATTTATAAAGATTTCTTTTAGAAGATAATATAACACATTTACCACCATATTAATTTAATTATATACAAGTCTCTAACATATTCCTCTGACACTATCTTAACATTCCAGATTTTTCTAAATTCTACCTTTCTACAAACTAAACTACTAAAAAAAAAAAAATAAAAAACAAGTCTACAACTGTATATAATACTAGTAAAACACGACCTGCCGTGGATACTGAAGTTCCTAGTCTGCCTATTCAATAGTCAAACTACTAAACTATTGCTCTATCTAGCAACACCTAAAAATTCATCCAAGAAAATTATCCAACATCTGTGACTTATAAATAATTAATATAATATTATATATAGGTTGAAATAATAAGAGACCATTAATTTAGTTATATATTTTGCCATTTAAAACAATTTCCCACATTACTACTTACAAGTTTAATGATCCTCTTCTATTAATCATAGATATTAAATACATAAATATTAAATCATCTAACAAATAGTATACTATATAATAGTAATATAATTTACCCATTTAATATTTCTAAATTATTCACATATTCAACATTCTTATAACTAGATCTCTAAATAAATAAGTATAACAGAGTGGGACCTGAAAAGATAAAGAAATCTGTAAACTTACAGGTCACAGGTAATCTTATCATATTAAACTATAATACAAAAGGGAGATCAATGTACATCTATATTTATACTGTCAAAACCACACACATTTTATATCTCTAACAAAAAGCTCTGAATTACTTTTAAAGTACAAGTGCCTAGATTTCAAATTCCTATAATACACAACACATCAAATATCAAAATATTTTTTAAAAAGTTAGCTTATTAAACTGCTTCATAAAAATATGCACATTACTGAGGTGGAAGAAAATGTCTTATTATTTCTATGGAGTCAAAAAAAAAAAAAAAAGAACTGCAGTTTATATTGTATTCAAAAGTTACAAAGTGTTCCATTTTAATCCCATTATCCTTTCCTGGATTCAAACATAATAAAAAATCTACTTTACTTTCTATCAAAATGAATGTACTAATTCAGTAACAACACACTCACATTTCAACTTTGACTAGTGAAATTAATTATTTCAGGTAGTCATAGTGAATCTAATTGTCCTGGTCCCCTTCAATAAACACATCACACCGAATGACATTTGATGACCTTTATTAAACTTCCATAAACATGATTGTTAACCAATATTTATTAATTAAAACCAATACATGACATAGGTGAGGATAACATCCATGTAACATTAATATAGGACACCGTGACCCCACTCATCCTGACCAGTAAGCAGCATCTGTACCTCCACTCGCTTACTTATGAAGCAGCGTACCACCACTCACTTCAGTTACCATTTGTTGAATTACACATCCAACCAAATAAGCAGCTTACCTCCGCTTGCTTATTTCACTTATCAAGCAGTGTCCATCTGCTAACTTTCCTTTCTCAACTTATTGAATTGAACATCCAACACCAGAGGGGGAGCAGAAGAGGGCAAGCCCTTCTTCTCTGCCTTACCCAAACTAAAAATAACCACAATCCCGACTATTAAAAATGGGAAGGAGGGTGGGTAGCAAGTTCACACCAAAAATGTGATTCCTACACCAGTTACACTTGCCTAAACCCTTTACGCCCTTCCCTACCCTTACCTCATTTCCTCCCATTCATCCTTCATTCCCATTTAACCATACCCCCCCATCCTCTTAATTCCTGGTACTATATTTATCTAGCCCCATTTGAAGATGTCCCTGGACAAATTGGTCAGTTACCAAATCTCATTTGCCCCGGTCCCCTTCAATAAACTCATCACACCGAATGACATTTGACGACCTTTATTAAACTTCCATAAACATGACTGTTAACCAATATTTATTAATTAAAACCAATACATGACATAGGTGAGGATAACATCCATGTAACATTAAAGTAGGACAGCGTCACCCTGCTCATCCCAAACAGTAAGGAGCATCCATACCTCCACTCGCTTACTTATGAAGCAGTATACCACCACTTACTTCAGTTACCATTTATTGAATTACACATCCAACCAAATAAGCAGCTTACCTCCACGTGCTTATTTCACTTACTAAGCAGTGTCCAACCACTCACTTTCCTTTCCCAACTCATTGAATTGAACATCCAAAACCAAAGAGGGAACAGAAGAAGTCAAGCCTGTCCCTCTTCTCCGCCCAGCAGCCTGACCAGACTATTCCCCCCTCTCTCCAACCAAACTTCCAACAACATAACCACCATTAAAAGGCATTAAGCCAAACATCATTTGGTGTACCCCATCCTGCCTAACCAAACTGTATCCATTCCAACACCTCTCAAATGTTATCACATAAATAACAAAATTAGCCAGTTGCCTAAACAGCTGAATGCAAACCGCTGATCCCTCTCCAATGCTAAAGTAACAACCTATAACCTCATAACTAGCATACCCACCATATATGAGTGAAACATCAGTTACCAAACTACCATACCAATAAAAGCTTCATAATGATTCTTGGGTCATTACCAGCCAACTAGACAACCCCACACACTAAGCCCACGGCCACTTGAAACCATGCAGAGGCAAATGCAGCCCCATTCATTGCCCAATAAAAATAATAACCCCATAAGATCTCTTTCAAAATTCCTTTAACAGCAATTTGCTATCATGTCAGCTAGCCATTATAAGCAGTAAGACATTTAAACTGCTATCATGGCCTTTTAGCAGTACGACCACAAAGTACCACAAACAATAAACCCAACCAAGTGAAAACAGGCCCCCGATTCCCTCAACTTCCTTCTGTGAAACTGATGCCTGGCACCAGTAAAATAGTCCACTGCTATTCGCTAAAAAACATAACCTGGTATGTGACATTATCAGTATCTACTTGGGGGACAAATGTCACCCCAAGGATATCACCTAAGATCACACACCAGCTGCCTGTCAGACAGAACACATCATTGACCCTCCATGAACACTATTTAAACAACTGGATGGGTAACTGGGTAACTGAACCAAATCACCCCCAATACTTCTTTCAGCAGTAAGCAATTACTCAGTGCAATAATTATACGGGTCTATATTAGAACATCGAAGTTTCAAAACTTTGAATGTTCTAATATCGACCCCTATTCAGTGAACGCTGACAACATCGAACATGCAGAACAGCTAATTTTTTCCTAGGGAAAAAATTAGCTGTTCTAAAACACATACACACAGCACAAGCACACCAAACAAACAGCAATCCACACACATACACCTAAAATCTTACATCTAACCCTACACTAAACTGTACATACACCACTAGCTATCCACTTACCTTAACCCAAACCCTAACTCTAAGGTCCGTCACTATCGCACACTCACCTCACCCGCGTCCTAATCCTAACTCACCTACCCTGCCCTAACCCTCACATCCACACAATCGCACACATACCTAACCCACGCCCTAACCCTAACCTGCACCCAATTGCACACTTACCTGAACCCGACCCGTAACTTTCCACCACAGCGCTGAAAATAGCGAAGCGACAGAAACAGACAACCAAATTCTTTCCCTATGAAAAAATTCGGTTTTCTGAAGCTTCGCTATTTTCAGCATTCGCTGAATAGGGGTCGATATTAGAACATTCAAAGTTTTGAAACTTCGATGTTCTAATATAGACCATAATTATACGTATCCCTTGCACTGAATGGTATGATCCCGTGGTAATACTCCACCATGGACAACCATACACTTATTTTGTGCCTATTCTTGGATCTTTCAAAAGCTTTTGACATTATCACACACTCTCTTCTGCTGCGCAAACTGTATAACCTCAACTTCTCCGCTGATACTGTTGCATGATTCTCTAGCTACCTCACTGATAGATCTGAATCATTGAGATGGCACTCTGCACTCTCCCCTCCTCCACTGTAAAAATGGGTGTACCTCAAGGGTCTATCCTAGGGCCTGTACTTTTTAATATCTTTATTAATCAGCTATATACATCCTGTCCTCAGTCATCTTTAGTGCAATATGCAGATGAATCTACAGTCATCATCACAGCCAACTCTCCCTCTAAGCTCTTCTTAGTTACTCAGGCATCTTTTAACTTTTTTCAAACATGGTTCTCCAACAACCAACTCATCCTTAACCCTAAAGAAACAAAGCTGTTGCTCCTCCTACCTAAAAAGTTCAATAATATTAAACCCTCCTTCTCCATACAGTCCCTTAATAACACTCCCATTCAGGTAGAAACTCCAGTACTAAGCTCTTAGGCATAACCATCGACGATCAGCTTAAATTTGACTTGCATGTTAATAACTGTATCAAAAAGACTCATTCAAAACTTGGGCTCCTTTACCGTAATAAGAAATTCTTTACCTCTGAAGCCAGGATTACTCCCTCTCTCTTACCTACCTTCTACCTAGTCTAATGTACAATTCTCAAATTCTCACAAATCTTAACTCAGCACTCCTGACCAAACTCGAATCTACCTACAAAAAGGTAGCTAGATTTGCTGCCCAACAAACCTACAAATCCCATCTCTGTCTCTCTCTAAAACACACAAACTGGCTTGAATTACCCCACCAGCTTCTTCTTTCTCAGCTCCAGATCATCCAGTCTATCCTATACCAGCCTTCCTACTGCCCAGCACTACCCCCTCTCATCTCCCATTATTCTCCCCCCAGACCTCTCCGAAGCTCTAACCAAGACCTACTACAAATCTACAGACCCAAGTCTAAATTTGGATGCAACATGTACAGCTATCACCGACTATTGCCTGGAATAAGCTCCCACTAGAAACCAGTACCCTTACACATCCTAAGCAATTTAAGACAGCCATCAAAGAGCACTTTAAAAGTCACTGGTCCTGCCACTTCACTCTCCCTCCTTAAACATCCCCTACTTCTCATACCTTAATCTACTTTCTGCTCTTAACTCACTCTTCTCACTAGCTCTCTCTAATCTTCCTTGACTACTCTTTTTACTGTCTTCATAGGTAGGTACTAGGCTATTAGCCCTAGGGCCTATATAAGCCTAGCCAAAAAGGTACCCTGGCTTTTGCCACCCAAGAAAATTATTTTCCTGTGCCCCTGTCGAGCAGAGCCACAGAAGTGATTCTGGGGTGAATTTCCTATTTCCCATCCAATCATCAAGATTTTTCTTGAAGAGTGCTAATGAGGAGCTCTGTTTGACATAGATAGGTAATCTGTTCCAGAGTATGGAAAGTCTCTGGGACAGGAACCTATCCCTCCAGCATGTTCTGTTTATTGTGGTGACAAGGTTTAGGTCCCTAGAGCATGTAGCTCAGAGGGATTGGGATTTCTTTAAGTGGAGCATGTCCAACAGCTCTGGGTTTGAAATAGCTTTGTATGTTAGGCAGAGATCGCCTCTGAGTAGGTGATATGCAACGGAGTAAAGCTGGAGTTTTTTGAGATGGTCTGCGTAGGGCATCTGTTTGAGGCCAGTAATCCTCTTTGTGAGATATTTCTGTGGCCTTTTCAGTTATTGTAGATGTCTTGTGAGGTACATACCAAAAGAAGCATTATACTTTATAATGGGTCTAATGAGTGATGAGTAGAGGGGAACAATGACCTCTTTTTTTCTGGATGAGAAACCTTTTGTGATGAGGTGAGCCATGTAGAAGGATTTCTTGACCACTGTGGCGATGTTATTATCAAAGCAGAGACTGCAGTCCACCTGTGTCCCAAGGTCTCATCACACTTTTGGCGTTAAGTAGACTACCACTTATGTGACAGTTCATGGGTACAAAGATTTTACCAAAGGGGATGACAATACACTTTTGGCATTGAGCTTCAGGCCATAGCTTTGACACCAGGCATCTGTCTCAGTGAGGCCCTTTTGTAGTATGTCCACATCATTAGGAGTCATCTGCAAACTTTGTTAGCCAAAGACCTTCTGTGTTAGCCTGTACTTCAGAGTAGATACCAAACAGGAGAGGACCCAGGACTGAACCCTGTGGTACTCCACTTGTCACTGGTCTGAAGTCGGATTTGGAGTCTGCTACTTTCACAGTGTGGGTTCTGTCCGTGAGCTAGTTGGCAAACCATCTTGGGACATAGGGATTTATACCTAGTTTAGTGAGCTTATCTATAATTCCAGAGTGGGGGATGGTGTCAAAGCCTTGGTGAGATCTAGATAAGCTGTGTGAACCACCTTACCCTCCTCTATGGCTTTGGCGACTGCTTCAAAGAAGTCTTCTAAAATCTATTAAGCAAATTGCCTCAGAGAAACATTCTATTGTAATTGTCTTGCCTTCATGCAACTACACTATGATAAAACTGGGTTTCTGTAACCACTTACCCCCAAAACTATACTCATCTTAATGACATACTTCTTTTTATACATCTTGAAATAGTTATGCTATATTCCTGATTACTGACACTGTATAACATTGTATTGCTACTTGATGCCTTGTAATAATCCTGTAACATTGCTGTTTAATGCTAATTTATAATGAAAACTGTATAGTATGTTGGAGCTTTTCTCCTCGGGCCTTCGCTGAAAAAGGGCTCTTCAGCTCAGTCGGACAATCCCATTCAACAAATGTAAAATAAATAAATAAATAAATAACCTGATACGATGCAATGAAGACCCCAGCTACCAATAATGCAGCATGAGATTCAATCCTGATATTCAATGCACAAGATCAAACAAAATCAAAGACATTACTTCTGGCTGCAGGGGGGAAAAAACACTACAAGTACTCAAACAACAACTCTAGATTCTGCTGCATGCTGGAAAACTGTGACCTCAGTGCATACTGCTCCAGCGGCTGACCCATTCATGTTGCAGCCCCCTCTCTCACCTGTCGAGTCAAGATCCCTCTGGTAGCCAGGTGCTGCAACACTGCATTTCTTCCATCTGTAAAATAAATACAACTATAAGTGCCTACTAATTCCCACTCCCTCAACAGCAACAAAGTCCTGGGTCAATCACTATCTTAATGTACCTCCCCTACTGAATGTCAAGCTTCTTGTAACTGTCCTATGACCTTCCAATTTGAGGTTGCTGGCAAACACTTAATATGTATTTCACCTTTTGCCCATTCACTTCACATTATAAGAGATAGCGCTTCCCTTCCAAAGACTGAAACAGTTGAAAGCTATGTCTACACTCTACCGCCTGTCAGTTACTTTCTGAAATTAACCCTCCTAATCTCCTAATGAATCGTCCAAACCAAAATAATAACAGAAATGGACAGAAATCATGTGTCAGAAGACATGCAAAAGGATACGACAGCCCCACTGCTCCCCTGAGCTCCTGCTTCATAAAAGGCATGCCCAGGCTGAAACCAACCTGCAGGGAAACATGAATGTTCTGTGGGATTAAGTCTGGCCATCAAGTTTCTGCCCTCATTTCTGCCAGAATTCACCATCTGAACATTCTGCAGAAATCTGAAAAAAACTGAGTCATGCTCAGGATGGAGAACACACCCAACTCCACCTCCCACATGATGACCACCTGCTACTACAGCCAAAGTCCATCATGCCATGGACGCACGGCTAGCATTGTCCCATCTCCAATACCACACTTGCAGGACTCTTTACTGCTCACTGCTTTGGGGCACCTCTGTTATCACAACAAGAGACCTGCTCCCATAATGTCTTTAATCAAGTGGCATTGTACTATGGGACCACTTGATAAAATGTAGACATATTAACTGTCAGATTTAACATATCTGCAGATGAATATTGGCATGAAACATTAGAACCATCGTGCTTCACTTCCCCAAGAATCAGCAAGCACTCTCCAGCACCAAGTGGCGCAAATCTCAATGTGCATCACAAAATGACCTCCTATACTCTCCACTGTCTGTACCATTAACATGCCTTGTGATCGATCTTAATGGGTTTTCAAATTCTGCCATCACAAGATCTGCCCACTACTACCTGCCCAAACCCTGTCCTCACTTTCTTATTCCATTTTTTATTTATTATTTATTTTATTTACTTATTATTTTTTGTGTGTGTAATAACTTTAACAAAATGTTATACTCTATGTCTCATCTCCCCAAACTAAATAAAAGACTCTGGATCAGCTTGCACTTACCGAAGAGTATCAAGTCTGGACTCAAATGTCTGCCAATACTTCCTAACGTCCATCTTCACTGCTTTTCTGCGAAACTCTGTACAATTGACAGGTATGCTGACAACTAACTACAACAGCAAATGGAATCAGCACCATTCACGTACCCACTCCTTACTAACCGCTAAAGTTCAACCAGGTAATCCTTGTAGACAGGCACAAACCCTAGCTCCCCGTCAAAACCTGACCCCATGACTCAACCTGCAGCACATAGCTAAAAGGGGGATACGGGCTCTGCAACTGAAATTAAAGCCTTATTCGACAGGCTGCAGTAAAAGTACTATTGTACAAAATCCCTTCAACATTTTGTTACTCCCAATAGTTTTTGAAGTGCACTTCTTTGATGACCCTTACATACTTGAACATTATATCACAAATCCTAGTGCTGCAGTGGAATACTTGCTTCAGCCCATTACTTTGCCTGCCAAAGAAGAAAGTGTGCCAACCCCACTCCCCCCTACCCGTTAGTGCCAGTGTGTAAGCGTGCCAACATGACAGAAAACTGAGATTCATGACCCACTCCCAACACAGAAGGCCACTCACAATATATTCTCCTCTTTTCCCCCTCCTTTCCCCGAATGCCCGTTTGTCCTGATCCCATCACTCTGCATGCATGCCACACCATCATATGCAGTTTCTCTCAAGTACAACCTCAGATTTGTAGTAACTGCTGAAAAACACGGCAGCTGAGAGGTGAAGGAACCATTATGTAAGGGTCTCATGGTCTGGGAGGCACCTGAACAGATACCAAAGTCAAAAACAGCAACCAGCCAAGAAAAACAACAGCTAACAACCTGGACAAGTATGTCCGTCTCAAGTATAACAAACTTTTACATAATAAAGTGGAACAGCCAGTCCAGATGAAAATATAATGTGACCAGGTTAACAAGGGCACTGTGTCTAACCAGCACTTCAACACCACTGCAAGAACCTCTGCCTATCCAGCGATGTATTAAGATAAGTGACGCCCATAGCAGTCCTCAACACAAGCTGAAACTAGCATGCCTCGATGGTTAGCAAGTTTTTTTTTTTGCAGTTGCAGTACAGCAAAAGGTCTGCATGCAGCTGACACATCAAATGCTACACATAATGGCTGGTTACTGTGTAAACCCTTAAGACCCTTCATTGAAGTTTTTTTTTTTTTTAAGTTGCCAACGCTATACTGCGCAGGTGTGGTAGCAACCTCTTCCCTCCATGGAACTCTCAGCTCGCGAAATGGCCATTGCGGCTTCCTCCAATCTCCAAACTCTCATTGAAATAAGCTGGGACAAAGAGAGACACCCAAGACCCACACGAGCAGATGAAAAAAGGGGGGTGTACAACTATTGTAAAGGACTGAAGAAACTGGCAGCTTCCAAGCCAAGCCCAACGCCCCTCGTTTTTTTTTTTTTAAATCCCTCTCTGACAGTCTGTAATTACAAAAGGGATTGAGCTGCCTCACTGTAATTCTCTAACAATGACTTGCAACAGCACAGTAGGGAAGGAAAGGACTCCAGAAAGTCACAGCACATGTGAAATAACATCTAACCTGCCAACCATGTAACCCTTAGGAAAAACTGCTACAGGCCAAATGCTACACCGTCATCAACAAAGCTAAGAAGTCAACCCACACACCCCGTAAACAACTTGAACTACCTACTGCCCCCCTGCATCTTGATCTGTACACTACCACAACTGCCCCCCAGCACACACACTGTAAGGAAGAGAAACTGGAAAAAAAGTGTCCACCAGAATACCTACAAGGTCATTATTACTGTCTAACCCTATTCCTTCCATTTACTGCAGGAGAAATATCACACTCACAGAAACTACCCTGTCTGGCCACAAGAAAATAACCCTGCAACCATACCATCCACCTCCACCTCATCCCAATCATGGCTACTTACCAACTTTACCACCTTCATCAAGGTCTACCTGCTCCACAGTACCAACAGGTCATCCCAGACATCACTTGCTTTAGCAAGTTCACACCAAAAATGTGATTCCTACACCAGTTACACTTGCCTAAACCATTTAAACCCCTCCCTACCCCTACCTCATTTCCTCCCACTCATCCCTCATTCCCATTTAACCCTATCACCCCATCCTCTTAATTCCTGCTACTATATTTATCTAGCCCCACTTGAAGGTGTCCCTAGACAAATCAGTCTGTTACCAAATCTCATTAACATATAACATGTAAAAAAGTTCACATGACAAAGCTTCCAATTTAGGCTTTCATATTGTTTTCTAATATTTTATATGATTTTCTGTGTAAATTGTATGATATCTTGTGCATTCACATTTCTGTCATATGCAGGTATACGCAGTAAACATCTTTTCTTAACTCATTCACTCTGGAGCAGCTCAGAAAATGCCGCCTGCTTACTTCCACCATAGGAACAACAATGCAGCCTGAGCTTATTTTCAGATAATCCATTTGTAATACCATACAGAAAACAAATGTTCATAACTCTTTAACCATAAGAGCTAGACTAGAAATGTAAATGTGAAAGTTGTTCGGCAGAAGCTGACCTTTCGAACAGTGTAAATGTTGATAGTCTGTATGTAAGTCATTAATAAATATTTGCCAAGAAATGCAGCTATTGCGCATATTTTTTACCTTTTTGGTACAACAAATCACAAATATCTTGGTGAATGTACCATGTAGACCCAACCAGTTTGTAATTAGGTTGTTTCTATGAATGTCAGCTTTAAATGATACCTTAGCCATTACTGTGTGATGTTCCGTTATGGAGATATTCACAGAAATATGATTAATATTATATTTCTCATAAGTGATAAGTAAACAAAGCATAATATCTCATCACATGTAAAAGACAGACACTACATAGTGTATAAGTTGTGTGGCTCAATGTCAGTGTCAAAACAATGCCTCACTTGTGTCGTCACCATGCTCCCTTGCAAAGATATGGGCATAATAATGAGAAATATTGCAAATGTATAATTTTCATAATCCTACTAGACTAAAACTGTGATATCTGTGCATGTGTACAGCATACAGACATAGTTCTTTTACTGCGTTGTAAAGAGTAATACAGTCTTCAAACTGAGGTATTACTAGGGACATTGGCATGCTCCCTTTCAAAGTTATTTAGCAAAATATGTAAAAAAATCATAATTTCCATAAACTAAGTCCTAAACAAACTTT